>NW_027397076.1:23407100-23571430 GCF_003265705.2 Callorhinus ursinus | reverse complement strand
CTCCCCAATGTCCATTACCCAGCCACCCCATCCCTCCCACCCCCGACCACTCCAGCAACCCTCAGTTTGTTCCTGAGATTAAGAATTCCTCATATCAGTGAGGTCATATGAGTAATAGACTTAATCTGTTTTAAAAGTAAGCTTTAGATTTATCATCAGTGCACATATTCTTTAATATACATGATATGTGTTCAATTTCAGTTTTTAGTGTTTAAGCTCTTTAAAACAATTTAATAATGTATAATTATTTTCTGTTTCTACTTAGATGTCTATAAGTTCATCTAAATACTTTCTTTTACTTCAAAATGATTACAAATTCAAGAAACAGAATATTTAACTGCTGAGCAATACTTTCTTTGCCTTTTTGAAGATGAGTTGCTTTGGACAATATTAAAAAAAATCCAATTCATCAATGACTTGTCAGTTTTTAATATGTGATGACAGCCTGTCAATTGACAAGACTGTAGGAAAGCATTTTCATTACTAAGTTGACATTATAACTTGATGAATCCTGTGTTTCAGTGACAGTCATTCTTTGCCTTTCAATTGGCATGTTCTATTTAGAATTCAGTACAAGACATATTATGATAAAGGTCATCAGTTTAAAAACTATGCCCTGTCTAGTCTTTTCACTTTTAAATGGAAAACACAAAGCACAATTTCTTGCATTCAGAAACTTATATTTTTAGAATAGTTTGATTGGTTGACTTACATAATTGCAAATATTTTAGAGCTATGCAAAATCAATATCTTACTTTCTAAATGACATGTTGCAGAAATATTTACCTCAAGATGCATCATCACAATGATTAGCAAATGAAATTTAAAAATTAATAAAGGCAATTTACTGAGAAAGATAGCTTAACTTTTGTTCAAAGCTCTAGATTTATCTTAACAAATAAGTAGGTGTGATTCCAGATCATCCTAACACATTATTTTTACATGTAAAATTATGCCATTACCCTGAAAAGAATGCAAAATATCCATAACTGATTTTAACTTAGACTATATTCCTTTGAGACCCCAAATTATGCAGAATCCCATCTCTATTAGCAATATCCAGTGTTCCTACCTAGAACTTGATTGACTAGTTTGTGCCTCAAATTGCTTTGATGGAAGCTTCCAGTAAACCCATCTTTATTAATGTTATGTGAGGTTGTTCCTGTAGGTTCTTTTATCAGAGAATGGAGAGCAAATCCAAAAAGTCAAGAGTCATTTATTGAAGTGACCCTGGGCTTCACAATAAAAAATTCTGACTCTATAAAGCTGTGAAGACGAGGGCAATTTTATGCTGAAGGGACTGAGATGATGAAGTAATGCCTGACAAGATACCTTGCGAATGAGAATTCCATACTGGTTCTAGGTTTTATGTAAGCGTCACCTAAAAGCAAAACCCTCCAGAAGCAGCCACTACTCAACCACAGAAATAGGTTAGAGAACCATGCTCACACATACTTATGCATTTGAGTAAGGAGGCAAGTTGTTTTTGTGGCTAATTTCATGTTTAAAGGCACACGCTTTGGACATAGAAAGACCTGAAATTGAAAATCTGCCACTTACTAGCTGCATAAACTTGGACAAATAATTTTCTGCTCTGAACTGCTATTTCTTGACCTGTACATAACTGTATTTCTGTAGTAGTTTTTCTATGGGTAATTGCCCATGTTCACACACTACAGAACATCTATCCCTTTTCCAAAGTCCTCTCCAGTTTTTTTATGGAGGCCATGGGAATGTCTTAAATGTGCTTATGAAGAGAATTCTTATGTTCCTTGCTCCCCAGTATTCTCATGAGTTGATATCATTACAAGTGGAACTTTAGCAAGATTCCTGCTGGTGGCCTCGTTAGGATACTTGTCTTTGGCCTCTTCCATTTCTCCTCATTTAGTCTCCTCCCCCTTAAAGGCCTCCAACCCTATGAAAAATTAGTTCAGGTGGATCAATGTTCAGTGACATCAAATATTGATCAGGTCTTCAATAAAACCAGAACTTTCATCCCAATTGAGGCTCAGTTAAGACCCATATTGGGTACAAAACTGGAATAAGAATTTATACATCCAGGCTGTGTAAAGGTAATCTGTGCATAGTTATTATGTTTCTTCTGTGATCCAAACACTGTAAAACAAGTGTTAACATGTATTAACTCATTTGAAATCTATATATCACAGACTGCAGAATTACTATTTTGCCAATTTCACAGATGAAGCTACTGAAATTATTTTATATTTTATTAAATTCAATTAATTAGCATATAATGTGTCATTAATTTCAGATGTAGAGTTCAGTTACTCATCAATTGCATATAACACCCAGTGCTCATTACATCATGTGACTTCCTGAATGCCCATCACCCAGTTATCCTTCCCCCCCACCTCCCCTCCAGCAACGCTCAGTTTGTTTTCTATAGTTAAGAGAAATAATGAATTTATATATATGGAAATTTATATATATAGAATTTATATATATACATAGAATTTATATATATATATGCTACATTTTCTTTATTGATTCATCTGTTGATGGACATCTGGGCTCTTTCCATGGTTTGGTTATTGTGGATATTGCTGCTATAAACATTGGGGTGCAGGTGCCCCTTCTGACCACAATGTTTATAGCCTTTGGGGTGGATACCTAGTAGTGCAATTTTCTGGGTCATAGGGTAGCTCTATTTACAACTTTTTGAGGAACCTCCATACTGTTTTCCAGAGTGGCTGCACCAGCTTGCATTCCCACCAACAGTGTAGGAGGGTTCTCCTTTCTCCACATCCTCACCAATATTTGTTGTTTCCAGACTTGTTAGTTTTAGCCATTCTGACTGGTGTGAGGTGGTATCTCGTTGAGGTTTTGATTTGTATTTCCCTGATGCTGAGTGATACGGAGCATTTTTTTCATGTGTCTGTTGGCCATTTGTATGTCTTCTTTGGAGAAATATCTGTTCATGTCTTCTGCCCATTTCTTGACTGGGTTATTTGTTTTTTTGGGTGTTGAGTTTGATAAGTTCTTTATAGATCTTGGGTACTAGCCCTTTATCTGATAAGACATTTGCAAATATCTTCTCCCATTCTATAAGTTGTCTTTTTGTTTTGTTGACTGTTTCCTTTGCTGTGAAGCTACTGAAATTTAAAGAAATTTGTCTAAACGGAAACAGCCAGTAAGTAACTGAACTAGATCTTGAAACTTGTCTGCTGCCATCTATAGCTGAATCAATATAGATAGCATGTTCCTCTCTCTCTCTCTTTAGTTATCTAGCTCTAACTATCTAATTCAATATGTCTAACAAAACAAACAATATGCAAATTTATGGTAGTGTCAATTTTTTAAAAAAATATTACTAAGTAGCTAATAATCTCCAAAATCATATATAACATTTGGGAATCACAAATTTATGTCAAGATTATTTAAAAAAATAAATATAAGAAGGATTATGTTTATAACAATGTTCTGGATTTTACGATTATTTGAAAAAGGTATTAAGTGCCTATCAATGGGGGAATATTTAAATATTTTGTGGTGGACCCAAATAATCGTAAAAATAGTAAGAGTCAATGTATCAGAGGAGAAGTTCTCAACATGTGGTTTGCAAACCTTTAGGGTCTCCAAGATCCTTTCAAGAGTTTCCTTGTTAAAATAATTTTCTTAACAATAATGTTACTTGTTACTTTCATCATGTTGACATTTGCACTGATGGTGCTAAATCAGTGGTGAATGTGTTAGCTACTGTGTGACAAATCATTGCAAAGCTTAGTGGCTTAACACAACAAATATTTTACTTCTTACAGTTCAGTGGGTCAGGAATTCAGTAGTTCCGGTGGTTATGGCTAATTTCTCATGAAACTAGATCAGATGTTGGGTGGGGCTAAATACTATGGAGTCTTGATTAACACTGGGTGGAGGATCCTCTTTAAAAAAGTGTGTCATTCACATGGCTGGCAAATGTTAGGCTATTGGTTGAAGACCTGTTCCTTCCCACTTGAGCCTCTCTGTAGGGCTGTTTGTCCTCACAACATGTAGCTAGCTTCCTCCAAGAGAACCAGCCAAAAATTTCAATGCCTTTTATGATCTAGCCTCTAGATATGCACACCGTCACTTTCACAACATCCTATTAGTCACACACTTCAGCCCTATTCAACATGGAAAAGGACTACTCAAGGACATAAATGGCAGAAAATGAGAAGCATGGAGGGTCATTTTGGAGGTTGGCTATCACAGAGAGTTAATTTGCCAGCCTCTTAGCCCAAATCCAAGCAGTGACATCAAATAGTTCTAGTAGTTATCATATTCTTCAACACCTATGTACATGTTTTCAAAATATGTATTCTAAATTTGGCTGCTTTAATTATTAAATGGAACATTGCATGTATTCTTTTGTGTCTTGTTTCTGTCATTTACCATTATAGTTGTAATATTCATATACCTATTTTCCACAATCTTAAAAGTCTGAAAATGTTGTTCAAGTCATACTCAGTCATATATTTTTGACCCACTCATCTGTCTTCTACTTACATCAGTGTATGTGATTAGATTGGGTGTGCCTGGTTAATCGAGTATAATATCCTCTCTCAAAATTCTTTAAACTTTATCACAATTGCAAGGTCCCTTTGGTTGTGTAAAGTAACCTATTCACCAGGTTCCAGGAATAAGGACAAGGACATCTTGGGAGGCCATTATTCTGTTTACTAAATAGGTCCAGACAGGCTTTTAGAAGCCTATGAAACTTTCAAGGAATAAAACATTAAAACAAAACAAGAAGTTATGCAGTTATCTAACTCCTCTTAAGAGACTAACATAAATCCAGTGCTAAAATCAGAGAATAGGACACACACAAAAATGTTAAGTACCTCTCATCTTTACAACTACCCTTATAGTAGTAGCAAATCAAATAAGCAGTAAACTAAGGGAATAATAAATCTTAATCATATTAAATTAATCTCAAAAGTGCAAAGATATTTCAACATTACAAAATCTATAAATTATTTCACCATTTCATCTATCCTATCAATAGGTCAAAGGAGAAATATATTCACATTTATGTGTGTGTATGTATATATATATATATAAATGGTGTATGTATATAAATATATATATATATTCATCTGAATAAATACAGGGTAGGAATTTAATGAAAGTCAATTTAAACCATGATTAAATAAGAAGCATTTGGACAAACTAGAAATAGAAATGTGCTTTATCTGCTGTAAATGTACGTATACAAAACAATACTGTATTGTACTCTCAAAAATTTTTTAAGACGGTAGAGATCATGGGGCTTCTGGGTGGTGCAGTTGGTTAAGTGTCCAACTCTTGGTTTTGGCTCAGGTTATGATCTCAGGGTTGTGAGACCAAGCCCTGGCTGGGCTCCATGCTCAGCAGGGGGTCTTCTTGAGATTCTCTCTTCCTCTGCCCCTCTCACTCATGTTCTCTCTCTCAAAATTAAATACATAAATATTTAAAAGAAGAAGGTAGATTTTGTGTTATGTATTTTTAAAAAAAAATTCTAGTTTAGTTAACAATGTTATATTAGTTTCAGTGCTTGTCTTGATAAATGTACTCTTAATCCCTTCACCTATTTAACACATCCCCCCACCTATCTTCCTTCTGTTAACCACCACTATGTTCTCTGTAGGTAGACTCCAATTTTTGTTTTGTCTCTTTTTTACTTGGTTAATTTGTTTTGTTTCATGAGTACCACATATGAATGAAATATATGGCATTTGTCTTTCTCTGACTGATTTCTTTCACTTTAGCATTACACTCTCTACATCCATCCATGTTGTTGCAAATGGCAAGACTTCATTATTTTTTTATGGCTGAGTAATATTGCATTGTATATATATATATATATATATATATACTGCTCTTCTTTAACCATTCACCTATCGATGTACATGTGAGCAGTTTCCATAATTTGGCTATTATAAATAATGCTGCTATAAATATAGGGCTTCATATATCTTTTTGAGTTAGTGTTTTCATATTGTTTGGGTAAATACCCAGTAGTGGAATTACTGGGTCATATGATAATTTTATTTTTAATTTTTTGAGGACCCTCCACACTGTCTTCCACAGTGGCTGCCCCAGTTTTCATTCCCACCAACAGTGCACAAGGGCTCTTTTTCTCCACATCCTCATCAACACCTGTTGTTTCTTGTGTTTTTGATTTTAGCCATTCTGACAAGTGTGAGGTGATATTTCATTGTAGTTTTGATTTGCAGTTCCCTGATGATCGGTGATGTCGAGCATCTTTTCATGTATCTGTTGGCCATCTCTGTGTTTTCTTTGCAGAAATGTCTGTTCATGTCTTCTGCCCATTTTTAAATTGGATTATTTGTTTTCCGGGTGTTGAATTATGTAAGCTCTTCATATATTTTGGATACTAACCCTTTATCAGATATGTCATTTGCAAATATCTTCTCCCATTCAACAGACTGTTAGTTTTGTTGATTATTTGCTATGCAGAAGTTTTTTATTTTGATGTAGTACCAATAGTTTATTTTTTCTCTTATTTCCCTTGCCTCAGCAGACATATACAGAAAAATACTGCTATGGTTGAAGTCAGAGAAATTACTGCCTCTGTTCTCTTATATGATTTTTATGTTTTCAGGTCTCACATTTAGGTCTTTTCTCATGAAATAAACATTTTGAGTTTATTTTTGTGTATGGTGTAAGAAAGTGGTCCAGTCTCGTTTTTTTGCATGGAGCTGTCAGTTTTCCCAACATTATTTGTTGAAGAGACTTTTTTCCCCATATTCTTGTCTTCTTTGTAATAGATTAATTAACCATATAAGTGTGGGTTCACTTCTGGCCTCTCAATCCTGTTCCATTGATCTATGTGTCCATTTTTGTGCCACTGCCATACTCTTTTGATCACTGCAGCTTTATAGTATATCTTCAAATCTGGTATTGTGATACCTTCCAGTTTTGTTCTTCTTTTTCAAGATTACTTTGGCTATTCAGGGTCTTTTGTGGTTCCATACAAATTTTAGGATTATTTGTTCTAGTTCTTGAAAAATGCTGTTGGTATTTTCATAGGGATTGCATTAAATCTGTAGACAGTTTGGAAATATGGACATTTTAACAATATTTGTTCTTCTAATCCATGAGCATAGAATATCTTTCTATATCTTCAGTTTCTTTCATCAGTGTTTTCTAGCTTTCAGAGTACTTGTCTTTCACCTCCTTGGCTATGTTTATTCCTAGTATTTTATTAATTTTTGTGCAATTATAAGTGGGATTGTTTTCTTAATTTCTCTTTGCGCTGCTTCATTATTAGTGCATAGAAATGCAGTGGATTTCTGAATATTGGTTCTGTATCCTGTGATCTTACTGAATTCATTTATTAGTTCTAGTAGTTTTTTGGTGGGGTCTTTAGGATTTTCTCTATATAGTATCATGTCATCTGCAGAGAGTAAAAGTTTTACTTCTTCCTTACCAATTTGGATGCTTTTTTTTTTTTTCTTGTCTGATTGCTGTGGCTAGGGTTTCCAGTACTATGTTGAGTATAAGTGGTGAGAATGCACATCCTTGTCTTGATTTCTGACCTTAGGGGACAAGCTCTCCGTTTTTCACCATTGAGTATGATGTCAGTTGTGAGTTTTTCATATATGGCCTTCTTTATGATATGGTATGTTCCTGCTAAGCCTATTTTGTTGAGAGTTTTTATCATGAATGGATATTGCACTTTGTCAAATGCTTTTTCTGCATCTATTAAAATGAGCATATGGTTTTTATCCTTTCTCTTATTGATGTAATGAATCATGTTGATTGATTTGAAAATATTGAACCACCCATGCATCACAGGAATAAATCTCAATTGATCATGGTGAATAACTTTTTAAAGTATTGTTGGATTTGGTTTTCTAATAATTTGTTGAGGATTTTTGCATCTATGTTCATCAGAGATATGGTTCTTTTTTTGATATTGTCTTTATCTGATTTTGATATCAAGGGAATGCTGGCCTCATAGAATGAATTTGAAAGCCTTCTTTCTTCTTCTATTTTTTGGAATAGTGTAAGAGTAGGTACTAACTCTTCTTTAAATATGTGGTAGAATTCACTTGTGAAGCCATCTCATCCTGAACTTTTGATTGTTGGGAGTTTTTTGATTATTGTTTTGATTTCTTTGCTGGTAATCAGTCTGCTCAAATTTTCTCTCTCTTCCTGATTCAGTTTTAGGATGTATGTGTTCTAGGAATTTATCAATTTCTTCTAGGTTATCCAGTTTGCTGGCATATAATTTTTCATATTCTCTTACAATCATTTTTATTTCTGTGTTGTTTGTTGTTATTTCTCCTCTTTCATTTCTGATTTCATTTATTTGCATCCTCTCTCTTATTATTATTATTTTTTTTATGAGTCTGGATAAGAGCTTTTCAATTTTGGTGATCTTTTCAAAGAATCAGTTCCTCATTTCATTGATCTGTTCTATTGTTTTTTGTTTCTATTTTGTTTATTTCTGCTCTAATCTTTATTATTTCCTTCCTTCTACCGGTTTTGGGTTTCATTTTTTCTTCTTTGTCCAGTTCCTTTATGTTTAAGGTAGGTGTTTGAGATTTTTCTTATTTCTTGAGGTAGGGGTATATTGCTATAAACTTGCTTCTTAAAACCACTTTTGCTGCATCACTGATTTTTTAAGAAGATTTTATTTATTTATCTGACAGAGAGAGAGTGCAAGCACAAACCGGGGGCATGGCAGAAGGAGAGGGAGAAGCAGGCTCTCCATCGAGCAGGGAGCCCAACGTGGGGCTCAATCCCAGGACCCTGAGATCCCATGATCTGAACTGAAGGCAGATGCTTAACCGATTGAGCCACCCAGGCACCCCCCCTTCACTGATTTTTACATATATACTTATTTTTACCGTCTTTGTGCTTCCTATTTTTCTTACTCCTACTTTTGATCTTTCCTTTCCATTCAGAGTCTCCTTTAATGTTTCTTGTAGGGCTGTTCAGTTCATGAATTCCTTAGCTTTTGTTTGTCTGGGAAACTCTTGATCTCTCCTCTATTCTGAATGATAGCTTTGCTGAATAGAGAGTTCTTGGCTGCAGGTTTTTTTATTTTTTTGTTTCTTGTTTGTTTGTTTATTTATTTAGCACTTTGAATATATTATGACTTTCCCTTTGGCCTGCAAAGATTCTGCTGAGAAATCCGCTGATAGCCTTATGGGGTTTCCCTGTATGTAATATTTTCTTTTCTCTTTCTGCTTTTAAAATATTCTCTTTATCACTACTTTTTGCCATTTTAATTACTATATGTCTTGGTATGGACCTCCTTGGGTTGATTTTTTGGGGTGCTCTCTTTGCCTCCTGGATCTGGGTTTCTGTTTTCTTACCCAGGTTTGGGAAGTTTTCGGCTATTTATTTCTTGAAATAATTTTTCTGCCCCCTTTTCTCTCTCTTTTTTTAGCACCCCTATAATGCAGATGTTATTATACTTGATATCACTTAGTTCCCTAAGTCTATTTTCACTTATTATTATTATTTTTCTCTCTCTTGTTCAGCTTGTTTGCTTTCCATTACTCTGTCCTTAAAGTTGCTCATTCATTCTTCTGCTTCTTCTAGCCAACTACTTATTCCATATTGCATATTTTTTATTTCAGCTATTGAGTTCATCTCTGGTTCTTTTTTATGTTTTCTATCTCTTTGTTGAGGGTCTTATTGAGGTTTCCACTCTTCTCTCAAGTCCAATTAGTATCTTTATGACCATTACTTTAAATTCTCTATCAAGCATATTACTTACCTCTGTTTTGTTTAGCTCTCTTGCGGTGATTTTGCACTGTTCTTTCATTTGGGACATATTTCTTTGTCTCCTCATTTTGTCTAACTGTCTGCATCTATTTGTATTTGTTAGGAAAGTCAGCTATGTTTCCTGCTCTTGAAAGTGGTGGCCTTCAGAAGAACAGTTCCTGTAGTGCTCTGCAGTGTAATATCCCCTGTTCACCAGAACCTGGCACTTCAAGGGTGTCTCCTATGTGTGTTGTGTGTGCCTTACTCTTGTGGTTGAGCCATATTTGCCTTTAGTCCAGTTATCAGCAATGGCTCTTTTTGCCTGTTGTGGGCCTGGTTTTCTCCCTGTTTTGTTAGTGGGCCAGTCTGGAGCTGCCTTGGCCTTGAGTTGAGTCAGACCAGGCATTTGCCAGAGATGTAGTAGCACCAAATTGCAGGGTGCTTCCCCTGTGTTGTCCTCTGAGAATCTTTCATTGGTAGGCAGGACATGCAGTAAGAACAGATATCTCCTCTCAGCCCTCTGCTGGGGCCACTGTTGGACCAGTGTATGTATTATTTTCAATATTATGCAGTTATAAAAAAGGATGAGATCTTCCCATTTGTGACAACATGGATGTACCTATAGGGCATTATGCTGAATGAAATGTGTCAGACTGAAAAAAACAAATACTATATGATCTCACTCATATGTGGAATCTAAAAACCAAAACAAATGATAAAACAAAAAAAAAATCAGAATCAGACCTATAAATAAAGAGAACAAACTGATGGGGGGATGGGCAAAATGGGTGAAAGGGAGTGGGAGATACAGGCCTTCAGTCATTGTATAAATAAGTCATGGGGATAAAAATCACAGCATAGAAAAAGTAGTCAATGATTAGTCATGGGGAATCACAGGTGCAATGTAGAAAGCAAGATGGATTCACCCCTGTCAAGCAGTGACTCATGACAAGCAGTGACATAAGCAGCCAGGCGTGTTGCTGCTAAGACCAGGTATCACCGAAACCAGCACCGGCTGAAGGCATCCAGACATGATAACCAGCAAAGCCAAGAGAGCCTGGAAGAACTGAGAGTTGATAATCACTAGAACTGGAAGAAACCTGCAAAGCCCCAAGACTGATTAGACCCCCTTAAAAAGGGAGGACTTCTGCATCAAACTGTCAGACTTTCCAGATGCTGACTCTTCCACATGTGCCCACATCAGAAAGTCAACTGCCACCAAAGGGCTCTGCCCGATTGGTATCTGATCATAGCCGATCCTCCACTGCCTGAACATAAGAAGCTTTAAGTGCCAAGAGTTGCCCCGGACCCATCTCAACTGCCCGCTCTGGGACTGACTCCACATTTGGTTTGTTAACTCTTACCCCTTATTGGATCTTGTTTGTTGTGTGACTTTGTATTGGGCTTTGTTTTGTGTGGCATGTATCAAGAAGCCAAGTTAAATGCCTAATGTGATATCATTGAGTTTGGACTCCTGAACCTGCTTTACAGTCATGTTAACCTTGTGTTATGATTGAATAAAGATGACATTGTGGAAAGACAAAAAGAAAGAAAAAAAAAGAAAAAGTAGTCAATGATATTGTAGTAGCGTTGAATGGTGACAGATGCCAGCTACACTTGTGAGCATAGCATACATATAGAGAAGTTGAATCACTTGTACACCTGAAAATAATGTAACTTTGTGTGTCAACTATATTCACATTTAAAAAATTGTAATAAAAATGATCATGATCAAAAGTGGTGGTTATAGAAAGTTAAGATTTCCCAATCAAAAAATTTTTTTAAAGAGGGCACATTCTGCATGGAGCACTGGGTGTTATGCACAAACAATGAATCATGGAACAGTACATCAAAAACTAATGATATAATGTATGGTGATTAACATAACAAAAAATTTAAAAGAAAAAATTTCTTTAAATTATCAAATATTTAAAACAAAATGCTTTATGTTAGATTATGTGATATTATGTTTATTTAAAAATTTTCAGAGTCTAAAATTATCAAAAACACATAATATACATCTAACTACTAATTTACAACAGCTGAAAAGAACTTTACTAAATTAATAATCTGACTATGGAAATTTCATGAATTACAGGCAGTTATATATATTGTCCTATCATTGATCAATGAGGCTTGTTAACTAGATTTTTCATGCATGTATAAAGATAATCAGCACATAAAATGTGATATTGGGCATTGTCAGAATCTAAATTATTTTATAAATCAAAGAATCATTAAAATATGTTTTATTATTTAAATGTTTTAAATTACCATTTCTTAAGCATATATGCAATTAATATTAAATATTAAATACATTTTAAAATTTATTAATCATATTAGACCTTGGAAATTGACAAATCAATCATGACACTTCCTGTGACTTTTACATGAAAGTTATATTTTGTGAACTATTTTTTGTATATATATTTCTATACAGTTCATATTTGCTAAATAATATTTTTGTGATACAGAGGTGATTTTTAAAATTTAAAATTTAAATTTAATTTTTTTAGATTGTACATTGTGCAATTGAAAATAATGTTTGTGTTGCTACATGATAATAACATTTTTATTTCTGCATTATTTCTACCATAACACTGAAAATTCCTGGGTTACTTCTCAGCTGCAGCAATTATGAAACTTGTGACATTGAGCAAGTTAGTACTAAGTCTTGTTTTTTCCATCTTTGAAATGGAAGATACAGTAGTACTTAACCCAAAAGATACTTAACCCCATTAAGAATAAATAAAATATTCACAAATGTCTGGCATGTGGGTAATGCTCAGTAATTATCACACTTTATTTTTAGTATAAGTTCTTACCTTTACCATAAAATAAGTTCCAATTAATACCTCTACCAGATTTTACTACAATTTTTTAAGAAGTACTGTGAACAGTTCTACTTTTAATAAAAACCCTCAAATATTAGCACTATAAATCAAATAACTAAAGTAAGAAATTATATTTTGAATAGAAATCACAATCAAAAGACAAAATGTGCCCTTTGCAGGTTTATTTTGGTTAGAACTGGAATACACATTAAACCTTACCTTTGCTTAACCATACAGAAACAGCAAATGGCAGTATGCATTCCCTGGTTTTTGTTTGCTTTTTGTCTTTTGTTTGTTTGTTTGTTTTTTACCCTTGAAGGAAGTTATTTATATTTTGACTGACTTTATTCACAGCATGTTTTTATTGAGTTATATCTTTTTTTATCATTTTCTTTTCTTTCTTTTCTTATGTTAATCACCATACATTACACCATTAGTTTTTGATGTAGTGTTCCATGATTCATTGTTTGAGTATAACACCCAGGGCTCCATGCAGAATGTGCCCTCTTTAATACAAATCACCAGGCTAACCCATCCCCTCTAGAGCCCTCAGTTTGTTTCTCAGCATCCATAGTCTCACATGGTTTGTCTCCCCCTCCGATTCCCCCCCCCTTCATTTTTCCCTTCCTGCTATCTTCTTCTTCTTTCTTTTTTTTTTTTTTAACATATATTGCATTATTTGTTTCAGAGGTACAGATCTGTGATTCAACAGTCTTGCACACTTCACAGCGCTCACCATAGCACATACCCTCCCCAAATGTCTATCACCCAGCCACCCCATCCCTCCCATACCCACCACTCCAGCCACCCTCAGTTTGTTTCCTGAAATTAAGAATTCCTCATATCAGGGAGGTCATATGATACATGTCTTTCTCTGATTGACTTATTTCGCTCAGCATAATACCCTCCAGTTCCATCCATGTCGTATCTTATGTAATTCATTTGACCCATGTTCAAATTATTAACTGTGTATTTTTTTAAACCAAATCTTTGTTTCTTCTTTTACAGTGTTTTAACATACTATTTTTAAAGCAGTGTTAGGTTTACAGAAAAATTGATCAGAGAGTACAGAGAGTTCTCATATAGCCTTCTTCCCACCCTTCCAGTTTCTCCTATTATTAACATCTAACATTAATCTAGTATATTTATTAAAACTTCTAAGCCAGTTTTGACACATTATTTTTTTAAAGATTTTTTATTTATTTATTTGACAGAGAGAGACACAACGAGAGAGGGAACACAAGCAGGGGGAGTGGGAGAGGGAGAAGCAGGCTTCCTGCTGAGCAGGGAGCCTGATGCGGGGCTCAATCCCAGGACCCTGGGATCATGACCTGAGCTGAAGGCAGACACTTAATGACTGAGCCACCCAGGCACCCCTTGATACATTATTATTAACTAAAGTCCACAGTTTACCTTAAGATTCACTTTTTTGTTATACATTCTATGAGTTTTGACAAATATATAATAACAAGTATCCACTATTTTAGTATCATACAGAATAGTTCTACTGTCTGAAAAAATTCTCTGAGTTCTATCTATTCATCCATACCTCCTTTATCCAGACCCTCTGACAACCACTGATCTTTTTACTGCTAAATGATAATAACATATTGTCATATGTTATGATACTTGTCTTAGCTTGCCTTTTCTAGAATGTCATATAATTGGAATCATTAATATATAGCCAGAAGATAATCTTCTTTCACTCAGCAATATATATTTAAGTCTCCTCTGTCTTTTTGTGACTTCATAGCTCATTTCTTTTTAATACTGAATAATATTCCATTTTATGGATGTAGCACAGTTTTTTTTTTTTTTATCAATTCACCTATCTAAGGATATTGTGTTTACTTCCAAGTTTTAGCAATTATGGTTAAAGCAACTATACACATTCATTTGCGGGACTTTTGGTGAACATAATTTTTCAGTCAATTTGGGTAAACACCAAGGAGCATTATTACTGGAACATATGGCAAGAGAACATTTAATCTTGTTAGAATTGCCAGTATGTCTTCTAAAGTGAACGTACAGAGGCACCTAGGTGGCTCAGTCAGTTAAGGTCCAACTGTTGATTTCAGCTCAAGTCATGATCTCACTGTTGTGAGATCAAGCCCCACTCAGGCTTGTGCTCAGCACGGAGTCTGTTTAAGATTCTCCCCCTCTCCTTCTGCCCCTCCATCCCACTGCTTGCACTCTCTCTCTCTCCCTAGAAAAATAAAATAAAATAAAATAAAATAAAATAAAATAAAATAAAATAAAATAAAATAAAATAAAATAAAATAATAAAAAAGTGAATTTATAATTTTGCATTCCCAGCAGCAATGGTGAAACACCTTATCATTTTTTTTAGTAAAGATAAAGGGGGTTGTTTTTCTAATTTTCAATAAATTTTTGTTTAGGTTCTAAATTTTAAAAAACAAAGTGTTTTGTAAGGTAATGGAATAATTTATCCAAGGCATTGTTTTCTATAGAGAGTGGTCATTTGAAAAAGAAAGATGAAGAGACAATGCTACTGGTATCTGGTTAAAGGGTAATTCAGAGAGACCAAAAACAAACCAAAGCCAAACCAAAAATAACAACTAAAAATATATGAACTTTCAACGAAACTGCTCACAATAAATGATAATTAATGTAACGTTGATCATAAACACTTTGTTCCTTCTCAGATGAAGTCACCACTTTACCCTGCAACATTTTTATGGGTATAATTAGATAAATAGCATTTTTGTTTAGTTTATAATTCTTTCCATTGAGGAACTTATTTTTATTTCATATTTAAAACCGACTGGTTTTGGTGCTGGATAAATGCAATTTTTGTGTACACAAAACTTATTTGCTTCAGAGTGGGAAAATTATTTATGCTTTCCAGCCATTCAGGTGTTCTGACTACTTATACAGATTCTGCTCAAGTCAAAAAGAACAGTCAGTCCTACTACACTGTGCATTTTTTTTTTTACATTGTGCACTTCAGCACTACTTTAGGAATAAAAATGAATTATTTGTTTTATAGTATATTGATGTAGTGAATTACCTAATATCATCTTTAAAAAATAATTATTATTTTTAAAATGACCCATCATGAGTGAATTTTTATTTTGTTCCTTTCTATGGATTTCAAAACACTTTTATTTCCTTGTGAATTATCTATAAATGTTCTAGTTTTTGGTGACCAAATAATCATCTGTGTCTCCTTTGAGATAGAAGTGTTACTTGAGGGTAGGGAAGTCATCAAGTTTTGGGCTACAGAATAAGATATCCTAGATTCAAATATTGGTTCCATAATAAGCCTTAAGAATATCACTTCCAACACCTAACTGAGCTCCATTTTCCTCAGCTATAAACTATGAACACTTCCCTCACAGTTTTCTTGTGGGCTGTAGATCAGCATGGAGCACCTATTTTGCTAAGTGGCATAATAGAGGGTATATAAATGCTGACTGCTGTTACTATAATTATGGCACAATGTCTGTCACATAGCACATATTTGATGAATGAATAAAAGAGCATATGGAAAGAAGGAGAAACACATTATTGCAAAAAAAAAATCTTTGTTATATTTTAAAGAAAACACTCTACTAAAAGATTTTGTTTGATCTTCTATTTTTCAAGGGAAATGAATAGACAGAACTGGTATTTTTCATGATGGAAAATACCCTTGCTATGACTTCATCAGTTTTCCTCAAAAAAAATCACTACACATACTGTTATTAGTGAGTTCCCTGTGCATGTTTGCTGGTACTTCCTTCACACATTGGAACATTTGAGTCAACTCAAACTCTGCCCACATAAAATATCAACATAAACTGTACTAAAAGTACATTTTAGTTCCTGAATTGGGCATGTAAAATATACCCTCATATACCACATAAAAGTTTTGAAAATGTTGACCATCTTCTTTGATGGCAAAAAACCTTCTGTCGCTCACCCATACCACATCTTGAACCTCATTCGCAGTGTGGAAAATAAGCTTCAATTGTGCCATATTCTAAATTTCCTATCCTTTGAGGGCCTTGGCAAAAGAGATTTTATCCTTTGCTGTTCATGTGATAATACTTCCATGATTTCATTGAAGTTACCTCATAAAATATAATGATAAACAGAAGGGTTACCCTTTTCTCTAGTGGGAACACTTTATATAAAGAAGTATAATTTCCCTTGTGGTTTGAAGTACCATATGGCTTTTTCCCACTTGCTTTAGACTTTTTTTTAAAGACAATAAAAATTAGATATATCCTTTAAGATTTAAGAGACCCCAAAACTTATCACAGCTTTCATCATCAGGCTACAACACATAGCTAATATAATATACCCACTCTGAGGAAAGCTAAGATAAAATGGCAATGTTAACAGGTTCTAAGAGCTGTCTTGAGCATTAAATCAGGGTGTGTGTTGTTCAACATCAGGGTATTTTCTTGTTTCCTTTTCTTTAAATAGATTTTTCAAGAGTGATGGATTGAGTTATTCATACATTTGTAAATGAAGATTTATTTGACTCTATTTTCAAAACCCACAAAATGCCACGTCAAAGCCATCCCATTTTGGTTATCAACATAAGTGGAACATAATGGCTTTTCTGGTGCACCTTATTCAAATTCAAAAGAAATCGTTCTCTAATTGATTTTAAAATAAGGCTTGACAGGAGCAACTAACACCCTTACAAGGCTAAAGTGCCTAAATAAACTTTTTTTTTTTTTAACATATCTGCTTGGATTTGCAACTACACACTACCTCAACTACATTTATCTGTTTATGAAGTTCATTGAATTTGTAACCTAAAACCCAAGTTAGCTAAGCCACAAAGCCCTCAAACATTCACTCTCGTACCATGATGATGGGGGACCCATAGTTCTCTTAGACTCTAGTATTCAAGTTACTTCCTTGACTTCTTTGACTCTTACTGATGCCTATTAAAAACTTAAAAAGCCACTCAAGAGACACTTCCTTATGTCATTGTTAAATCTTTGAACTCTTATTCACTACACTTGAGCTGTGCCTCACATCTTTTACTGTGTCAGCAAACTCTAAGACAAAGCCAGTGTCAGTGCCCTGGCACAGGAATTTTGTTTGTTTATTTATTTGTTTTTATGTTTTGTTGCTGTTTCTAAGAAGCCTTGAAACTACTTGGTCAGCAACAGCATAGAAGAGAACACCATGGATTACAAATTTATTCAGGAAATTCAGCCTAAAATGTTTTATTTGAAGAAATTAATACATAAAATTACCAAATAACTTTGTGCAATTTCTATTCGTAGAACGACTATTTTATTTCTCTGTCTCCAGTGTTCTTACTGTGCTCATCTTTTTTTTTTTAAGATTTATGCATTTATTTAAGAGAGAGAGAGAGAACATGTGCACCCATGTTTGTGCACACAAGCAGGAGAAGGGGCAGAGGGAGAGGGAGAGTAAGAATCTTAAGTAGGCTCCATACCCACTGCAGCATGGAGCAGCCTGATTCAGGGCTCAAATTCATGAACCTGAGATCATGACATGAGCCAACATCAAGAGTTGGATGCTCAACCAAATGAGCCATATTTGGCTCTTCTTTTAAACATATTTCATACTTCATTATTTTGCCATCACTTAGTCACAGTTTTCTTAAATCAAACCACTTGAAAAGAAATATGACCCAAAAAAGCTAGATAAGATAAAATTTACATATGTAAAGCATGTGTATATATATGTATATGTGTCTATATGTATATGATTCTATATGGAAATTTACAACAGAAAGCGTTTTTTTGTCTAAATTCTATTCTAATTTATGACTTTCATTATTCCCATGTTGGATGTTAAACTCACAGAAGGTTTATGTTTTCCTACTTTAAATATTCAATATTAGAGAAGGTTTCTATCAAAGAAAAGTATTTAAACACAGCACTGGCTTAAGAAGAGATTCTATGGTAGGAGATCAAGAAATGGTTAAGATTAATCATTTTACATGTACAGGTATAGTACCCATGAGCTCCATAAAAATTTACTTTGAGGTTCATATAAACTTAAAAGGAAAATAGAATACTATGAAACAAAAAAAATAATAGAAAAAAATTCTATGAGAATTATTAAATGTATTCTCTGTACTTTAGATAAGAACCACTCTGAGACACTCTAGTACATAAAAACTTTGATCCTTTTGTTCTTTTTTGTTTTTTTTTTAAGATTTTATTTATTTTTCAACAGAGAGAGAGACAGCGAGAGAGGGAACACAAGCAGGGGGAGTGGGAGAGGGAGAAGCAGGCTTCCCGCTGAGCGGGGAGCCCGATGCAGGACTCAATCCCAGGACCCTGGGATCATGACCTGAGCTGAAGGCAGATGCTTAATGACTGAGCCACCCAGGCGCCCAGATCCTTTTGTTTTTAAATCTTAATTTCAAGGAAAGTTTTATAATCCTTATATTTAATAGTCCATGCACTTTTCAACATTCATTATCTATTTATATCAAACATTGAGCTAAAAGCACTCACAAGAATCCTTACGGTTAGCCCAAATTTGTAGAGGATCTTTCAATCTCTCTCTGTATCTTGGTTTTCTTATATGAATGTATTATGTGACTTTAAAGTAGTTTCTATCTTTCATTTTCTATAATTCAGATGGTTCTAAGTTTTTTTTTCTCCAAGACACCATTTCCTATGCAGTAAATCCCAGATCATGTTCCTTGGAACTCCAAGGGTCTGGGAAAAGCATAGGATCCTAAAAGAAAAAGAAAAACAGAGTAGAACAAAACAAAACAAAAACTTCCAAGACATCCAAAGAAACAGAAAAGCCAAGGCAAAATTTTAAAATACTCAACATCACCCATCATCAGGGAAATGCAATCAAAACTGCAATGACATATCACCTCACCCTTACCAGAATTTCATTCGTTCTTTTTTTAAATTTTCATTAGGCTGGAAGCCCAATTTCCTTTTAGAACATCCGTTCCTTAAGACCTCAGACAAAACCTCTTTGGCATCAAAGAATAAACATTAGCCTGGAATATGAGACACTTGGCTTCCAGTCCTGGTTCTGGCTGTCATTCCCAACAAGTCTTTCAATTATTAAGGAATCCTCTTTCATTTTCAAAAAGAAGAGATTGGGTGAGATGAACTTTGCAGTTCATTTTTTGTCTAAATTATTGAACATAATTTTAGTGACAGTTTTAGACTTTATGCATTCAAAATCTTTCCTCTATAAAAAGATGCATATGATCCTTTAGAAGTTGAAGAACAAATCTGGTAAGTTTAGTAAAGTATGAAAATTAATTTTAGATAATAAAAAGTAATAGGGCTTCCTTGACCACTGTTAACATATTAGTTTATTTTATTTTATTTTTTAATTAATTTATTTTTTCATCACATAGGTTTTTTATTGTCTCAAATCACAACAAGGGTGAGTATGGTACAAAAAGCCTTTTTTTTTTTTTATTAAAGGTGGAGGTCAGTGATTCATCAGTCTTATATAATACCCAGTGCTCATTACATCACGTGCCCTCCTTAATGTCCATCACCCAGTTACCCCATCCCCGCAACACCTCCTCTCCAGCAACCCTCAGTTTATTTCCTATAATTAAGAGTCTTTATGGTTTGTTTCCCTTAGAGTTCAGTGATTCATCAGTCTTATATAATACCAACTGTTCTTTACATCACGTGCCCTAATGTCCATCATCCAGTTACCCATCCCCCCACACCCTGTCCCATCCAGCAACCCTCAGTTTATTTCCTATAATTAAGTCTCTTATGGTTTGACTCCCTCTCTGATTTTTGTCTTGTTTTATTTTTCCCTCCCTTCCCCTATGATCCTCTGTTTTGTTTCTTAAATTCCACATATGAGTGAAATCATATGATAATTGTCTTTCTCTGATTGACTTATTTTGCTTAGAATAATACCCTCTAGTTCCATCCACATCATTGCAAATGGCAAGATCTCATTTTTTTTTGAAGGATGGGTAATATTCTGTTATATATATATATACACCACATTTTCTTTATTAATTCATCTCTTGATGGACATTTGGGCTCTTTCCATAGTTTGGCTATTGTGGACATTGCTGCTATAAACATTGGGGTGCACGTACCCCTTCAGATCACTACATTTGTATCTTTGAGGTAAATACCCAGTAGGGCAATTGCTGGGTCATAGGGTAGATCTATTTTCAACTTTTTGAGGAACCTCCATACTGTTTTCCAGAGTGGCTGCACCAGCTTGCATTCCCACCAACAGTGTAGGAGGGTCCCCTTTCTCCACATCCCCGCCAACATCTGTCATTTCCTGACTTGTTAATTTTAGCCATTCTGACTGGTGTGAGGTGGTATCTCGTTGTGGTTTTGATTTGTATTTCCCTGATGCTGAGTGATGTGGAGCATTTTTTCATGTCTGTTGGCCATTTGGATGTCTTCTTTGGAGAAGTGTGTGTTCATGTCTTCTGCCCATTTCTTGATTGGATTACTTGTTTTTTGGTTGTTGAGTTTGATAGGTTCTGTATAGATTTTGGACACTTGCCCTTTATCTGATAAGACATTTGCAAGTATCTTCTCCCATTCTGTAGGTTGTCTTTCGGTTTTGTCGACTGTTTGCTTTGCTGCACAAAAGCTTTTTATCTTGATGAAATCCCAGTAGTTCATTTTGCCCTTGCTTCCCTTGTCTTTGGAGACATGTCTACCAAGAAGTTGCTGTCGCTGAGGTCACAGAGGTTGCTGCCTGTCTTCTCCTTTAGGATTTTGATGAATTCCTGTCTCACATTTAGGTCTTTCGTCCATTTTGAGTCTATTTTTGTTTACAATGTAAGAAAATGGTCCAGTTTCATTCTTCTGCATGTGGCTGTCCAATTTTCTCTTTAACACCATTTGTTGAAGACACTGTCTTTTTTCCATTGGATATTCTTTCCTGCCTTGTCAAAAATTAGTTGACCAAAGAGTTGAGGATCCATTTCTGGGTTTTTCTATTCTGTTTCACTGATCTATGTGTCTGTTTTTGTGCCAGTAAGATACCATCTTGATGATTACAGCTTTGTAATAGAGCTTGAAGTCCAGAATTGTGATGCCACCAGCTTTGGTTTTCTTTTTCAACATTCCTTTGGCTATACAGGATTTTTTTTTCTGGTTCCATACAAATTATAGGATTATTTGTTCCATTTCTGTGAAAAAAATTGAAGGTATTTTGATAGGAATTGCATTGAATGTATAGATTACTCTAGGTAGTATAGATATTTTAACAATATTTGTTCTTCCAATCCATGAGTATGGAATGTTTTTCCATTTGTGTCTTCCTCAATTTCTTTCATAAGTGTTCTATAGTTTTCTGAGTACAGATCCTTTGCACATTTGGTTACATTTATTCCTAGGTATCTTAGGTTTTGGGTGCAATTGTAAATGGGGTTAACTCCTTATTTTCTCTTTCTTCTCATTGCAGTCTATAGAAATGCAACTGATTTCTATGCATTGTTTTTTTTTTAATCCACCACTTTGTTGAATTCTTGTATTAGTTCTAGCAATTTTGGGGTGGACTCTTGGGTTTTCCACAGAAAGTATCTTGTCATCTGCAAAGAGTGAGAGATTGACTTCTTCTCTGCCCATTCAGATGCTTTTTATTTCTTTTTGTTGTCTGATTGCCGAGGCTAAGATTTCCAGTACTATGTTGACCAATAATGGTGAGAGTGGACATCCCTGTCATTTTCCTGACCTTAGGAGAAAGGCTTTCAGTTTTTCACCAGTGAGAATGATCTTTGCTGAGGGCTTTTGATATAAGGCTTTTATGATATTGAGATAAGTTCCCTCTATCACTACACTGTGAAGAGTTTTAATCAAGAAAGGATGTTGTATTTGTCAAATGCTTTTTCTGCACCAATTGAGAGGATCATATGGTTCTTGTCCTTTCTTTCATTGATGTAGTACATCACATTGATGGATTTGCAGATGCTGAGCCAACCTTGCAGCCCAGGAATAAATCCCACTGGATCATGGTGAATAATCCTTTTAATGTGCTGTTGGATCCTATTGGCTAGTATCTTGGTGAGAATTTTTGCATCCATGTTCATCAGGGATATTGCTCTGTAATTCTACTTTTTGGTGTTGTCTTTGTCTGGTTTTGGGATCAAGGTAATGCTGGTCTCATAGAAAGATTTCTGAAGTTTTCCTTCCATTTCTATTTTTTGAAACAACTTCAGAAGTATAGGTATTAATTCTACTTTAAATATTTGGTAGAATTCCCCTGGGAAGCCCTCTGGCCCTGGACTCTTGTTTGTTGGGAGATTTTTGATTACTGCCTCAATTTCCTTGCTGATTATGGGCCTGTTTAGGTTAGCTTCTTTATTTTAAAATTGTTTCTTATTTGTTTCTCTTGCTTGAATTGGGTTTCCCAAAAGACAAGAACAATGTCTTCTTTTTTCCTCCTTTTAATTCAAAATAAAATTCCTGACATAAGATAGTAGTTTGACAATTTTTTTTGAATACGTAAGTGAAAATCAAAGAGAGAGATCTCTTGTCACATATTTTTACAACTGTTGGGAAAATTCACGGTGCTCACCATAGCACATACCCTCCCTAATGTCTATCACCCAGCCACCCCATCCCTCCCACCCCACCCCCACTCCAGCAACCCTCAGTTTGTTTCTTGAGATTAAGAATTCCTCGTATCAGTGTGGTCATATAATACATGTCTTTCTCTGATTGACTTATTTCACTCAGCATAACACCTTCCAATTCCATCCACGTTGTTGCAAATGGCAAGACTGTTGAATCACAGATCTGTACCTCTGAAACAAATAATGCAATATATGTTAAGAAAAAAAAAGAAGATAGCAGGAGGGGAAGAATGAAGGGGGGTAAATCGGAGGGGGAGACGAATCATGAGAGACGATGGACTCTGAAAAACAAACTGAGGGTTCTAAAGGGGAAGGGGGTGGGGAGATGGGTTAGCCTGGTGATGGGTATTAAAGAGGGCATGTTCTGCGTGGAGCACTGGGTGTTATGCACAAACAATGAATCATGGAACACTACATCACAAACTAATGATGTAATGTATGGGGATTAACATAACAATAAAAAAATTTAAAGAAAAAAACTGTTGGGAAAAAATAATATTTAAGGGATGGAGATGGGTAGAAGAGATATTATAGTTTATTTATTTGAAGAAGAGTTTAATAAAAGGTAAGTATGTTTCCTTTCTATCCTTTACCACACATTCCTAGTGTCAAAACTTAAATTTAATTCAATTGACTTTTATTAAGTGTCTACCCTACTGCTGGCAAGAAAACAGAATTTAGAACCAGAAATGGATACCAATTCTGGTTCTTTCATTCACTGTTATATAACCCTGGGCCTAGGTATCTCACATTCTGAGTTGCAATATTCTCAACTATATTGTGGGGATGATAATATCTAGTTTCCAGGTTTGTACCAATGATTAAGTTAGGTAAGGTAAGCTCACTCCCAACAACAGAGCTGAGCTCTGAGCAAGCCCTTGATATATCTTTGCAAGTAGTGTTATTATTTGTATTCAATGTATATAATGGGTCTCCAATGAAATGAATGGGGTCTGAAATGTTAAAATTTCTGATATATTTCTACTTAAATAAGTAATAACTTTGTTGCCTACATTTTTTTACTGCCCTTCTTAAATATGTTTTTGGTTTACAGATGCCTTGGAAATTTTGATAAATGAGGTTTTTTTCCATATATGTGCATGTACAAACATACTCTCATGCACATAATTTTGTTAAATATTTCAGTAAACTATCTATCTCATTAAAGTGTTTCCCTTAGTTTATGTCTACAACAAGTAAAATCAAATTAAATTGGTAATATTAGAAATTTTGCAATGTCAAGGAAAGTCCTTCCACTGAAAAAAGTATTTGAAAATCACATATGTTAGGGATGTTGTTAATATTATGCTTTCTGTCTTTCTGAGTAATGATGTAAAAAGAACAGTAGGCAAAAGATAGAAGATGAAATCTTAAGTTCAATGAGAAATTAGAGTTCACCAAGCAATACAGGAGGATTTACTGAGTATTAACTAGATATGGGATGGGGCAAGTGAGTGGAAAGTTAAGCACTGTTCATTGCTGATATTTAGCAAGTTTGTTTGTGAACATTATTTTGGCATCAATTTCAGAGTTTATGTTTCTCCAACAGAACAAGTCTTATTACATTAATTTTCTAAACTTTTATAAGTCAGAGGGAGAAATTGAATTGTAGTAAGTTATAACAGGACCCTCAATCCAACCCACAAAGATCTCTGGCGTAGGTATATTGATTTGGAATTGTTTTCAACCGAAGCAAATGGCCAACCATTGTACCCCAGTATGGGTGGTTCATTAGATACAGGTTGTTCTTGGGGTGAGCACTGTATCTTCAGTAAGCCTTCTCCTTTTTAACCAAAGGAAATATTCAGAAAGATGCAGCTATGAATTATGAGCAGTCAATATTTTCACTCACTGAGGCAACAGATGTCTTGGTCTTGAAAGAAGAAAGGGAATTACACAACAGCATTATACTATTTGTTAATCTCTCAGATATTATTGTTAGTTATATTTTCTAGTTGGAATGTAAGTGTGAATGGTCAGAGAAGGTGGAGAAATAATATGGGTGTATATATGTGTGTGTGTGTGTGTGTGTGTGTGTGTGTATAGCAAAGCTGATACAAATTTATCATCACAAAGCTTTAGGAGGAATACATTTATCTTCAGATCCTATATTTATGTAGCCCACCAAAGATGTTATTTTAAAATTTTCTTCTTGAAAGTCTTACTCCAATACAATTTTAAAAGAATTATCAATGTGGCCTCATATAGAAAACTGTGACTAATTAACTCCCTTTCAACTTTATCAGCATTATCCTTACTAAATTTATATCCAACTAATTTATACATTTGTTACTTTATAAATGCTACTAATATATTTCATGTGTTTGTACTCTGCCTTCCAGCTAAAAATAAAAGTTTTTTTTGAGGATAGATGCTGAGTCCTCATTTTCAGTTGTGGTTATACATACCCAACATCAATCATTTATTCAGTTACCATGTTGACTCACCAGTTTTATTTTTATTTTTTATATTGTTCTGTTCTACCATGATCCAGAATCTCTGCCTCGTGTGTGTGTGTGTGTGTGTGTGTGTGTGTGTGTGTGAAAACAAAAAATTTATTGTCTCACATATCTGGAACTGGAACTTCAAAATTAAGGTGTCACCAAGGCCATGTTCTCTCTGGAACCTAGACTGGCATGTCCTTCCTTGACTCTCCCTAGCTTCTAGTGATTTGCTGGCAATCTTTCAGATTCCCTGCCCTTTCTCCTTTTTTTTTTTTTAATTTTGTTTTTTAATAGTAGTGAAACTACACTCTCAAAAAAATATCAGATGACTTTAGAATACATATAAATCACATTTAGTAAAATCACAGCTCAATTTTACAGCTCAATTTACGAATAATAATTCTAGGGTTAAAGAACACATAGTGACAAAACAACTTCAAGTTAATCAGGAACAAATTTTTGGTGCCCTTTTGATTTAGCCATAAGTATATATACATTTAAGGCCTTTTTAACTGACCATAACTGAGTAATGTGTGATTGGAATTAAATCAGTAGCACCATTATTGCTAACTTATTTAATATTTGTTCACCAGATAGTTCTAACCATTAATAAATATCATTATTGACATAAAATGAATAACTTAAAGTGTTTTGGCAGCCTCTACCAATTACTGTTACCTTGTTTTTAAGTCCCCAAATTATTCAATGGTGTTAAAGGAGTAATATGATTCAGTCTTGAAGAGCTCAAATGATCTGCTTTACATTTTGCTACAGATAGTTAAAACCTCACTGTTTTTCAGTAACATTTGCTATTAGCAGACTGTTTTCTCAGGGATTTCTTGAAAATTACATTTTCCCTGCATTAAATAGTACCCCTGTGGCCTACGAGCTGATATTCTGTTTTCTTTAGAACCTAACATACCCTGAAGTCTTGCTGAAACTAAGGAATAAAATCAATGAAAATTAAAGCTGTTTCCTAAAAGGAGAATTTTTTTTCTTTTGTTGCCTCATTACTTCATCTTGATGGGATGATAAGGTAATGGGTACAGAGGAATTTTTTGACATATAAAGATGAAAGTATGAAAGTTTGATCAATCATTTACTTTTTGATTCTCATTCTCATTCCCTATTAGAGATAAAATATATTGGTAGATTTTGTATATGCATTATACATATATAGGTGTAGATTTTGTATATATATTTGTAGATTTTGTATATATATTATGTAATGTAGTATATGTTATATATCACATATATATATTTACATGCAATAAAGTGCATATAAAATATTTCACTTCCCTTCTATGAATTAGTCAAACTTTTAACCTGTAAGATAAATGTTACTCTCATGAATTAAAAGGTTTAATAAATATTTATTAAGTTTTTGCTGTGTGGGTTGTACTGGTGGACATTGTTAAATGAAGTGGCAAAATAAAGGTGAGTTCCTGCCTTGGAAGACATTATTAATCTGTTAGGAAAACAAGCTATGCATATGGGAAGATAGAAATAATTCCAAGAAAAAAATATGTGATAAATAGCAACTAAATGATACAAACTATGAATTCTATATCAGTTTGCTAGGGCTGCCATAACAAAATACCATAGACTTGGTGGCTTAAGTAACAAAAATTGATTCCTCACAGTTTTGGGGTTTGGAAGCCCAAGATCAAGGCACTGGTGGATTCAGTGTCTGGGGAATGCCTCTTTCCTAGTTAGTGATGAATACTGAATGTAAGCAGATTCCCTTCTCATTTGCTGGAGGGTGAGAAACACAATCATGGCTACTCCACAGATAGAAGAGAAAGCAGTGGTGTCAATGTACATTCCTCGGACGTGACAAAGGGCCAATACAAAGAATATATTGAGAATAGTGTGCATAATCATATTGGACTAATGTCTGACCAGTAGCATTATATGCCTTTAGGCCCAGGAGGATAATCTGGGAGGTAGGAGTTCATTATAAAGTGAATAATATGACTGGAACTGATCGTCTATAGTCTTGCCATTGGAGGAAGGTGACAGAAGAGAAAATGCAACATTGAAAGTGGACGTTTGGGCTCCCATGTGAAAAAGCATCCTTACGAAAACTTTTGGGATGACAAGACTTAGTGTACAGAAGTACAAAGTGAAGAGAGTGCAGTGACACAGATAGCCAAATGTGCAGAAACAGGAGCACACAGTGATTTTATCCAGAGACGGGTGAAGCATATTTGAATTATTTAATCCTGTGAGCATGGGTTGAGCATTTGAAGGTACCAGATGCAATGCAGGATATTGAAAACATAGGATTAAATTAAACATGGTCCAGGGCTCCTGGGTGGCTCAGTCGTTAAGCATCTGCCTTTGGCTCAGGTCATGATCCCGGGGTCCTGGGATCCAGCCCCGTATCCGGCTCCCTGCTTGGCGGGAAGCCTGCTTCTCCCTCCTCCACTCCCCCTGTGTTCCCTCTCTCGCTGTCTCTCTCTCTCTCTGTCAAATAAATAAATAAAATCTTTAAAAAAAATTTAGACATGGTCCTTGGACTCAAAGATCTTATAGTCTAGTGGGGTAACATTAAGTGTATGATAAATTAAACTGTGTTCTAGTTGCCATGTTAGAAGTGTGTATAGAGTATATTAGGTTCACCAAAGAAAGAGTGGTCAAGTTTAGGTACCTACAAAAACTCCTTCAATGTGTACTGTGTCATGTAAAATGATAACATATGCTGTTAAAAATTAAAGGATGAGACACGTATTGAATGGAGCACTGGGTGTTATACACAAACAATGAATCATGGAACACTACATCAAAAACTAATGATGTAATGTACGGTGATTAACATAACATAATAAAATAAAAAAATTAAACGATGAGAAAATGAAGTAGAATTCTGAGAGTCCTAAATGCCAATAAAAAATACTGTGGCACCAGGAAGGGCAGTGTGCAAAATGGCAGGACATTAAGGACTAGTACCAGAACTATGGCAATGTAGCATAGGAGCTTGGAGAAGGAGACATGTGGAACAAATGCCTCCTGGAACTCAGTTTGCCGTTTACTATGTGGGCAGATTTAGTCAACATCTTTGTGCCTTAGTTTCCTCTTATGTTAAATGTTTTTGTAAAGATTAAATTATTTGATATATGTATGTAGTTATGCAAGACTGATGGGTTAATCAGAGCCTGTTGTTCTCAAAACAATAGTCACTCTTAGAAGAAAAAAACTAGGAAACCAGATAAATAGTCCATTCTTTCTGGTGAGGCAATTTTATTCAAATATTGGGTAATATGGAGTGAGAAAGTATCTGCTCTTCTTTTTATTAAAACAAACTGCATATGATTTAAATATAATACAAAATTCTTAGGATAGTTGCCCATTTTCCTTAGCTTGAAGTATTTCCTTTTTGGAAAAGATAAATAATCACAGCACTAACCATGTTCTGAAAAGACACCCATTCTTGATATAAAGGAACTGGCAATCAAAAAGATCAGGTCAGTATAATAAATACTTAGTTACTATATATGCTACATTTATATATATGTAAATATACACATGTAAATACATATAAAGCATATCTGTATAAAATTTTCCCATAGTGTTTGGGATTTTGTATTATTTTCTGGAGTCTTAGGTTAATGATATTTCAAACCAAAAGTAACTAAATTTAGTATAAGCAAATGTAGGAAATTTTTCCTGTTGTCTGGGAAGTTTCAGTTGGGCTCCAAAACTGATATCAATAGTTACAGAATAACTCCCCGGAGTGGAAAGGAACTGCCAGAATGTTTTAATTTTTTTTAGATTTTATTTACCTATTTGACAGAGAGAGACACACAGAGAGAGAGGGAATACAAGCAGGGGGAGTGGGAGAGGAAGAAACAGATTTCCTGCTGAGCAGGGAGCCTGTTGTGGGGCTTGATCCCAGGACCCTGGGACGATGACCTGAGCTGAAGGCAGTCTCTTAATGACTGAGCCACCCAGGCGCCCCTGCTAGGATGTTTTAACGGGGCTTCTTAAAAAGTAGCCAGTTAAGGTCCTCAGACGTCTCCGTATCAATTATCTATTTTCAGTCTATATAAAGAAGAGACTGAGCAAGACAGCCTCCAAATAAAAGCAACCAGAGTATTGTATTAAACTAGTGTTCATATGCACTGGCAGCAAGAAAGCTCTAAAGCCCCAGTCCACCCCACCTATAGTCCAGGGCTGATTACAATACATTGTCAGGACTCTGCAGGGAGTTTGGTGTCAGCTTCAGATGGAACAGCACCACTGCAACAAGAGCAGACACTGGGATAATTTCAGACAAGGAAAGACACTGAGAGGATGAAATGTAGAGAAAAAGGGAGGGTCAGAATTAGAGGATATCCATATTGATGTCATCTGCGGCTCCATAAAGACTGCCATGATGTGAAACAGGGAAACACTATTTTTCCAATAGAGAAAGTTCTCAAGCAGTTTCTTAATTCCTCTCTAGGTACTATGGATTGCAGTTGTATTTTTATTTAATCTGAAGGAAAAATTTACTGAGATGGAATCTCACATCCAACAATAGGCTAGATTGTTTGAGACAAACACTCATGCTGAGAATAATTCAATAAGCTGAACAAAAGTTTTTTTTTAAAAATCTCTTTTGAAGCCTCAGGAAATTACCAACACAGTGAGACTATGTTGTGCTAGAAAAAGAAGAAAAGATGAGAGAAGTTAACTCAAACCTTGAGGCCACTTTTTGCCCTTAAGAATTGCTGATTTCAAAAATGATATCGGTGGCAAAAAAAAAAAAGATAATAAACCAAGCAGAGTTTTTAGAGATCTCCTAGGGCTGAGGAGAAAAGTCAGAAGTCTGAGAAGGGCCTCTGGTAAAAACTGCGGGCTTCTGATGGAAGGACCCAAGGAATGAGGGTGAAACAGAAATAGACTAGCTGTCAGAAGGAATAAAGCCAGCATGTAACCATCTCAGGCCATCTTTGGAATGAGGCTCATTTGCCTCCAGAAGTGTTTCAGGCCACAAGCAAAAGTCAATCTTCTCTAAGGGAAAATGTCATTGATCAGACTTACCAAGAAGTTATAAATTTTATTAACCCATCCTTCCTTTTATGTATTTGATTCTGTTCACTGATACCCTTCTTTCTTCTTCTTTCTTTCTTTCTTTCTTTCTTTCTTTTTCTTTCTTTCTTTCTTTCTTTCTTTCTTTCTTTCTTTCTTTCTTTCTTTCTTTCTTTCTTTCTTCTCTCTTTTCCTGATTCATTGATTGTTTTGTACCTTGTAGACAAAACTGTCTTAATACTAATGTTTAATACTATTTTAATACTAATTGCTTTAATACTAAAATCACAATTTTCTAACATTAAAAATAAAGCATTTGCTTGAGATATTGGTCAAGACTCTTACATTTACAAGTCCCCCAAACAAAAATCTAACTAGTTTAAGGAGAAAAGGAAATGAGTTGGTCCAAAGAACTAATGTAACTCACAGGACTGAGGAAGAGTCATAATAATGTGGCCTTTGTGGCTACATGAAGATTCAAGCTGGCTGGTATTTCCTTATATCCAACTTCAGTCACTCCTTAGCCTTTCTTGGCTTTATTTCCTCTAATTTTAGTAGATCTTCCACACATGACAAGTGATACAACAGATTCAGAATCATATCCCTTCAGTATGGACCCCCCAGAGGCAAAGTCTCAAAATCTAGACTGCTAATGAAAGGGAAGAGCATTCCGGAAGCTCCAACAGGAAACACACCTCCCTCCTCCCCATCCCCCACCCTAGGCCTGAGAGGTTGGGACTGAGGATAGAGAGGAGGAGATGGAAAAGCTTGTTCAGCAGTTAAAGATAATAAACACAGCAGTGCACAACACCTAATATACATTTTGTCATATCTGCCTTCAACTCCTTGATTGTTTGGTTTTAGGTATGTCTCTTAAGGATTCCATACACTTGGTTTTGTTTGTACAATTCAAGGGGAAATCTGTTTATTTCTTTTTTCCCTTTAAGAGGTGACTTTATCTTTTTTTAATTGTGTTTTATTTTTTTTCAAGTTTTTATTTAAATTCCAGTTAGTTAACATAGAGTATAACATTAGTTTCAGGAGTAGAATTCAGTGATACATCACTTACCTACAATACCCAGTGCTCATCACAACAAGTGTAAGAGGTGACTTCATCTCATTCAACCTTTCACTTTTAGAGGGTAAGTTCACCCTAAATTTACCTTTATTTTTATGTAATTTTATATGTAATATTTTTGAGCATCAGCTTTCTTGCTGCCTTTCTTTTGCCTTTTCCATATTTTCTATTTTTTCTTCTCTCTTTTCCTTTCTCTGTGGAAAAAGTAGGTTCGTTTTTTAGCTTTTATGGTGGATATGTTTATATCTTTAAGTAAATGCTTGCATCTATGTTTCTTAATCCAGTAATTTCAGAAATAAACCAGTCTTTTTAGCTGCCTAGTATAAAAGATGAAGAAATTATTCTCAAGCTAATTCCAGTTTCCCTTTCATCCCCACGTTTATTTTTTCATTCTCTATTCCACTAAAACATAAACATTGTAACAGCAGAGACTATTCAAAACTGCATCCCCACTTCCCAAAATATTTCTTGGAAGTGAATAAAATGTTCAGTACATATGTTACAGAAAAGGACATGTCAGGAAAGATATGTGTCATACTGATAATAATCATTTCCTCTGGGAACAAGGAAGATGCCTGGTAGGTAGGGCAGTGAACAAATAGCATTTTGGTTTGTATGTAAGTTTAATTTTTATAGTGTGGCTAGTTAAAGTTAATTTAAAAAGGTAAGAATTATGTCACATCCTTTTAGAAAAACTTAAACTGCATAGAATTTATAACACTATATTGTACCCTCACTGTGGGAGTACAGAAATAGGAGACCTCTTTGATAGTTCTATATTTGTAAATGATCTGTTACTTTCGGTCTGGATGTTTATAGTATTCTTTTTTGTTTTAATGTTCAGTAATGTCTTCAGGACGTTGTGTTGTTTGTGGTTGACCATTTCCTTCATTTTCTCGTTTCTGATACACCATGAGCCTTATCAATCTGCTGGAATAACATGTCTCTCTCATTGCTAGAAAATATTCTTCCATTATATATTTTTATATCGATTTCTTTTTTCTATTTTATTTTTACTTTTTAAAATAAATGCATTATATGCACTCAAAGTTTATGTCATTGTCTGTCTTCATAGTACGAATTGTTTTTGTTTTGTTATTTTGAAGGAGACAATTCTTATGCTATTGTTCTCTGTTCACCTTAAGAAAGGAAGATCAATGCCGATCTAATGTCTCTAAACTCTGAAAGACTGATAATGAAGAAATGGATGTTATGACACTGAGAAAGTTTAAAATACATGAACAATTAATCACTATGCCAATTCTGAGACTAGACCTCAAGAGGTCCAGTACTCTTCTGTTCTCTTTCTTGGAATCTTCCCCCTCCCATGAAAACAAACCCAGACTATCAACCTAGAGGATGAGATGAATCAGTGATGATCACTGAAACTGATGTTCTCACTGTCTGCAGATGTATAAAGAAGGCCAAACCATGTTCGGTGATTCAACCCAAATTAGCAGAACCACACAGTCAACATGTAGGTCACAAAGAGTAACAAGTTCTTTCTACTTTTTTTTAAAATTTTCTCTATTTTTATGTTGTTTTTCTCCTTTTTACTTATTTTATGTTTTTCTTTTTGTTGTTTCTCATTTATTTGTATTGTTTATTATTTATTTTATTTATCTTTAAATATTATTTATTTTACTTATTTTGTTTCTTTTAATTTTTTTTAAGCCACAAATTTTTGGGTAGTATATTACACAGCAATAACTAACTGACATAATCAGGAAGAGTATCAAAACCATGACTGTGTATAGTAGATCAACATTTTTATAAATTATAAATCAAAGAAACTAGTTAGAGGCAAGTTTTAACTTAGGGGTACTGAAAGATAATTAAAGAGTAATTATCAATATATGATGCCAGGAATAAATCTCCAACAGGTCTATAGTATAAGCAATCTCACATACCATCAGTCCTCACCTGCTTTTTATAATGGTGATTCAGTAGGTCTTACTAGTCTCGGTAATACACCGTCTGATTTAAACAACATATGTGAGTATGCTGGTGAAGAATTCAGTTGAACTATTTGAATTTAAGATACAAATTCTGTGGTGGTAAGCATGTAATTAAGTCCATGGGGACAAGAACAGGAGATGCTATTCCCTTTGAAAGACTAAGGGTTTTCATGTTTCTTAGCATCGTGAAACTATCTGATAACATTGGAACTCTACTCTTTATACTTCCTTGTGATGAGGGTTTACTGAAAGATGCTTACTGTAAAAAAGAGTATGACAAATTGAAGGGGAGAGACCTGAGGACAAGTTCTAATTCTGCAATAAGCAATCTATCTGTGGGACCTAACATGCCACATTATGTAATTTAAGCCTCAACTTTTCCCATCACATTAAAATTTTCAAACCTTATTCTTTATAATTTAGGATGCTTTGCATGTAAGTAATAAAAAACCCAACCCAAACTGGCTTTAAAATGAGAAATTTTATTGTTTCATATAATGTGAAGCCCAGAGGGATGGAAGATTTCATATTCTGACTGGAAATATCCTATGATTTTGTTAACTTTGCTTTCTTCTGCGTATTGGCTTCATCCTCACGTGGGTGATAAAATAACTGCAGTTATTTTGAGTCCTACCTTGATGTATAACACCTTCCAGAAGAAGGGAAAAGAGAAAGAATGTTTCCATCTCAGTATTCCAATCAAGCATCCCTTACTTACTAGGTTGCTCTGGCCATATGCCACGATCGAACCTGTGAATTCAGGTGAGGTAACATAATAGTTGATTAGCTGACTCCAAGGCTTACCCCTGGGTCAAATGCATTCTGCATTAGAAGAGTAGAAACCCAGATAAAAATCAAGGTTATGTTAGGATGGAGGAAAAAGGCACATGGGAACTTGGTTAGTCAGCCAGAATTCTCACTATATGGTTTATATAAGTAATACTCCATTTTTGCTTTAATACATCTGTGATTGACTATACTGTAAAGCATTATGAAGCTATCTTTCATATTTTGAAAAGTGAGTCAGTTTTTAAAGGATTTCTTCAACAATGAAGAACATAATACTTTAATTGACACTATTGTTATTGGGTTTATGGATAAGGAAAATTTATCCCTTTCAACCTCTGACCAACTCTCGTATTGGATTTTTCCATTCCTTCTTTTCTATAAAATGGCTTTGAAGAATAAGTGTAAAGGAGACATATAAAGAAGAAGGAATAAAAAGTAGGAAACAAGGAAAGTGATGGAGAAAACTCCCTGTAATGGATGGCATATGTGTAAAGTAGGAACCAATTTTAAAAGTAACAGAATAATGATAGTAATTCTCCTATGCTCCTACCTTTAGTCACCCTGAAATCATTTAATATTTGAAGTAGGCATGATTTTATCCATTTTACTGATGATAAATTTGGGACACAGAGAAGTTAAAATTTTTCCTATTGACCCATAATTCTGGGAAATGTCATAGGTATATGATATACCATCTTTACTCTTTCCACGCTTCACATCAACACATTTAAAAACAAATACAAAGTCCTTTTAAAACTTTACAATTTTTTACCCAAATGAATAAAATTTCAAGGATTTTCCTTCTTTCAGGCAATTACAAGGTCTCTATACTATTAGAAAAGCTTATAGGATCTTCACAGCATGCCTTTGAAAGTGAAATGTTGAGCAAAGTATATAATATTGATTTTATAGATAAAAATATCTGATTGTTGCAATGCAACATAATACAGAAGTGTATTCATTAGGCCATTTCAATTATTAATTTCAAAATCAACTTTCCTAAATATTTAGCATTTGGAAAAATTTATCTCAGACTCTGAAAGTTATGCTGGAGGTTGGGGGAAATTTCAATATTTTGAAAATATGAAAATAATTTCATTGGATACTTCAGGATGTGTACTGTACAAGTTACTTTACAATGTGATCCTTAACTATAAAATGGCATTAATAATACCATGCAAGGGAGCTGTGTATGAGTATGAAATAATTTAGCATATGTAAGGTGTCTTACTGTTATTAGTAGTAACTAAGATAATACATACAATAATACAATACATGTGTGTGTGATGATAGTCATATTACCATAATACCAACCATAATATCAACATAATACCAATGCTTTTCCATTAGCCTAGTGAGGTATCTAAAGAAGAAAATCTAGATTGATCTTTCATCTTTCAAGATTAATGATTAAAATTCCCCTAGAAGTTATTTCTAATATGTAATTACGATAGGATCTTCTGATAATAAATATAGCATGTGATAAAGGTAATAGGTAACAAGAAGATGGAGGATAATATAGTAACATTAAGACAATCTTGAGTGTCTCTGAAAAAAGGAATAATACATGTATCAATTTATCAAAGGATTGGACTTGATAAAATGCAATGGACTTGGTTTTCACCTCCACCTTTAGGGAGTGTTAGGATTTCAGGTATAGCCTGTGTAGAATGAAAAATAGATTCAGGACATCTAGGTTACCATTCCCTCACCAGCAACATAATTCTGAAAAATTTTCCTTATGTTTTCTCATTAACATCATTTTTTCATTGACAAACACAATATAGCATATTATATTACTAGAGATGGTTGAGCTAATGTCCTTGAATTGTACTTTGGTTCACCAATAAAAATAGGGACTATGTCTATGGAAGGCAAATAACACATTGCCATTAGACACAAAAACAGGATCTTATTATATACTTGTTCATTGGTTGAAATATTTTTAACTTTGTCATTTATTTGCTTCAAATCTGAACACTTAATCCCTGATCACAGCACAAATACAATTATTTTTAAATGTATTTAAATCACCGACAAATAATGGAACACATGGTATTACTGGCCAAATAATGATTCTGTCAGGCTATCACAATCATTTACAATTCATTTGTAAATACCCTCAGAGTACAGATTTCTTACTTTATTATCAAATTATACAAGTGCATGGCACTGAATCATGGATATGGCAGCACTTAACTGTGTGGTATGATCCTATCTGATTTGAATTCCTTAGATTCTGAGAAATCAGAAGATATTTATACATATTTTACTCCATTAATTCCAATTTTTTACTGAACAGCACAATTTGTATATTCAGGTTCCTTAAATTCAACAAGTCTACCACCTTAAATTCAGTGTGTCCTAAGCCAAAAATCATAGTTTTTATTCTCAGAGTTGTAATTCTCTGAGAAGAAATCTCTCATTCTGCTACAAGTCTCTGAATATTCTTATTTTCCTAAGATTGTAAATCTTAGTATAGCATCCTTCATAAAATCCTTCATATCCATTATTTCCTTTCAATTCTTTCTTCTACTATTGCAACCAAGCCTTCCCATTTTGATGAAAACTATTTCTTTGTCTCTTTAGCTCTTAAAATCTATTTTTGTAGCCCAACCTTGTTCTAATATTCTACTTTGCACTCATAACATGTAGCTCATTCATTCATTAGTTCATTTATCTAACAAATATATTTGATTGTTATAAACAAAAAATAAAATATGATAGCTTACAGGAGACTGAATGATCGGGGGAAGACTTAGCATAAGAAATAACATTAGAGCTTAGATTTGAAGAATGAGTAGGAAATAAGTACAGAAGTAAAAGAATGAGAAAAGAACCAGAGACTGGAAGAGGCTTAGAAACAGTTAACTGAAAGATGAATGTGGTTGAAGTGCACACAGCAAAATGAAAGTGATGTGTGATGAGGTTGCCAAGGAAGGAATTTCTGCTTCAGGTTTCCATCCTTGCTTTCCAGATAAAGACAAAGTTTCTTAAAGCAGCATGAAAGGATCTTGTATGCTTTTTTCACTTCTGGCCCTTTCTCTTCAAACTAAGATAACACGGCATAGTGATAAAACAAATGGGGGGGGGGGTCTAACAGACCTGGGCTTGCATTACAATTTCAATACTTGCTATAAATTTGGGGAAGTGAATTTACCTCTTTGATAACTAGCAAGTTACTTTGCAATGTGATCCTTAACTGTAAAATGGTATTAATAATACCTTGCAAGGGAGCTGTGTATGAGTATGAAATGATTTAGCATATGTAAGGTTTTTTACTGTTAGTAGTAGTAACTAAGATAAGACATAAAATCAACAAAATTTCTGAAACAATAAAGCTCAGTAGAAGTAATATTATTTTTACTCTATTCATATTCCGTGTCAGAACTCCAGAAAGCAGGGCTTCTGGGTGGCTCAGTTGGTTAAGAGTCTGCCTTTGGCTCAGGTCATGATCCCAGGACCCTAGGATGGAGCCCCGCAGTGGGCTTCCTGCTCAGCGGGGAGCCTGCTTCTCACTCTGCCTGCCGCTCCCCTTGCATCTGCTCTCTCTCTCCCTCTCTGCCAAATAAATAAATAAAATCTTAAAAAAAAACAACTCCAGAAAACAATTTTAAAATTACTTCATGATGTTACAGTTGTACTGAACCACAAAGAATTTAGATACTGATATTACATTATACTCCTGATCTTGGAAATTTAACTGAAGAAATTAAAACCATCTCTAAGGGGCCTTAAGTACACACTTTATCAGCGTTTGAAAAGGAATTAACTGCATTCTCAATGAATTCTTTACCCTTACGCATTTTCTAAAGGAAGCAATTTTATAATACTTTACATCAGTATTCAGATATAAAATGGCATTAGAAGGCAATGATTTTGTTAAAATTTCACACCACAGTTTTTCATAACACTGTCATAAACTTACCATTTACAGTTTCTGCACAATTAGAATAACTAGCTAGAAACCAAGAATTTAGAACAATTTCATTTCTGTCATCTTAACAGTTTTATTGAATTTCAATTGACTAAAATTAATGACTATAGCTACATATACAATTCTCTTTGTATTTAGGAAAGTGTGTAACATGAAACCTTAATAAACTATTTATTTAAAATATTATCCAATAGCATGTGGTAAAAGTTTGAATAGTATAATCAATGTTGTTGTTTGAAGGCCATAATGTAGGAAAACAGTGTAATTAAGAAAGGCCTGACAAGTGGCTAGGTTGTGTTTCACAGGATGGCCTTACCTTGATGAAACCATTAGGTCCAAATTTTGTTCTCACCAAATGAGGCCTAGAACAATAGATGAATACAAACAAACCCCACAAACAACTGCTGCAAACCAAGCAAGTGAATACATACAAAACAAAATCTGAATCTTGTCATTTACATGTTCAGTGTCTCTCCCTTGTGTCTAGGTTACTTACAAATGTTTTTCCAAGGGTGCATTCCAGGAATATCACATTTGTATAGGCAAAGGTAGCTGATAGGTATTATCAGATCCATGAAAATAATTTAAAAATATAAAGGAATGAAAGTTAATGAGAGTAATGACAGGTGTAGTTGCCATGTTCCCTGCTCCTTATTACAGATATATATGTGTTGGAGATTGAACAGCAGTTCATCTGGACAACATTAATAAACACTAAACAACATGATCTGTAATCTTTACGCATCACAAGAACAGGGCTCTGTCTTAATCATCTTTTGTCACTGAGACTTAACCCACTTCTGACAATTTTACTGAAAGTAAGTACACAATTTTTTTGATTCAATTCCTCCTTTTCTATTTTTTCCCCATTTCCACAATGACAGATTTCCCTTTATGTAAGTCATATTTGTTTTGATTTTTAACTTTCATAATGCTAGCAATTTGGTTATTTCTACCTAGGGTAACCCTAACTACTATAATGAGTAAACCTCCATAGCTCAGTGGCATAGCAAAATAAAAGGTCCTTTCTCACTCATAAAAGTCCACGTGGATCCACTCTCGTCCAAGTAGTGTTTCAAGGATCCTAGCTTATTATATCTCCTGGGTCTGTCATCTTCAACACATAGCTCCCAAGCTTTCCTGAGGGTCCCAAAGAACCTGAAAAAAGAAGAGTAAGGATGATTCTAAATGAGAGTTTATTGGAAAGGCTTTGGAAGTAGCATTTCTGCTTTAGTTCCATTGTCCAGGATCCAGTCGCAAGGTCATACTTACCTGGTTTGCAATGAAGTTAGATAAATATACTCTGTGTGGAGATGGGCATACAACCAATTTCCACATAATATACAATTAATTTCTCTCATTCTTATTTCTGCTTGTATTGCATTACTTTTCTTAATAAAGATTGTGATGATTATTTGGCCTCATCTGTATACTATAAGTTCTAAGAAACGATTTACTCTTTTTATGTTCATCTATCTTCAGTTTGTTAGTTTTCCGCAGATAAATAGGTTGCTCCATGCTATTCAGCCCTCCCAAAACATGATGTCTCCTTGGTTAAGCTCTATAGATTTTCTAAACTAAGATCATAACAATTACCCAACCCCATCACTTTCTATGCCCTTACCCAATTTAATTTATAGCCACAGAATGCTTCATTAAATGAATTATATCATTTAATTATTTGTACACTAGTTAATTTTCTTTTATTGCTTGTCTCTTTCACTATAATGCATGCGCTATGAGCATATAGTTTGTTCGTCTTCTGATTTGTGAATATCCCTGGACCCTAAAGTTGTACATTTTTTGGTACTCCATAACTATTTTAATTAATCAATGAACTAGAATTTTCCTTCCTATAGGTAAAGCTTAATGGAATAACTAGGATATAAATTGTTTTTTTAGAGAAGTTTCCTAGACATTATTAATATTTTTGAAAATATTAAAGGTAAAGGCATAAAAACTAGAATGATAAAGTATTTTCTATACAGTGATGCTTCACAAGATAAAGTATATTGAATTGTTGATTTTTTCAAAAATTATTGATTTGTGATACATAACAATATACCATAGAATCACAATGCTAAAAGTCTTTGAAATTACTAGCCATCTCCATTTATGTGCAGCCAAATTTTGATCACATTGACAAATAGAAATAAAAATCATCTCCCAAGAAAATCCCTTAAACAGCTTTTGGGAACAGGTGAAGATAGTAATGACCTACACTTTCCAATAAGATATTTTTTAAAACCCTATCATATTTACCTTCATATTATCCTCTTCCATCGCAGAAATAAAAAATAGCAAACATATCTGAAAAAATAGTTTTTCTCATCCTCTTTGCCTTATTGTATTATATGTTCTCAACTTATAAAATTGTTCTTCTGATGTTACATTATTGGGCTGGATAATTCCTTCAGTATTCACTGCCTCTTTTTTAGCAATATCTTTGGTATTCAGAAAAAAAAGAATTTATTTACTAGTAGTGTGGAAAGAAGAGCCATGGGTTTAATTTCCGGTCTACAACTTACTACCTGTGTGAACTTAGACAAATGATACCCTTTATATCTCTTGGACACTGTTTTTCCTCCTCAGTACTCAACTTAGTGATTTGTTGTGGGGGTTGGATAAAATAATATAAGAAAAGTATGCTATCACTCACCATATCCTCAATAAAAAGCTACAACCTCCTGATTTTCCCTTACATCATTGACAATAGCCATGAAGATTCCAATCATACAACAGATGCCTCTTTTCATTTTCCTTAATTTAGTCCCCCCCTTAATATTATTTTGCTTTGTGTATTTTTGAAATGCACTATGGTGCATTAAAAAATACTTTTAATGTGATGCAAATATGCAAAATGGAATAGTTGCTATAAGAAGAGATTTTCTTTTGTGCTTCCAAAATGCAAAGTTCTTAACACATCAATATTTTTAAAAAATACTTTTGTATTTTCAATTTTAGATGTCCAGTTTAATAATGCAAGTGAGGCTTTTCACAAGGCCTACTTTTCAAACTATTAATCTTCAGAGAAAAAAGATGAGGTAAGGCTTTAATTTGCTTCCTACAGGGCAGATTAAATTGGTTCACTTTATTTCTTATTTCATTATTGACACCTTTTGTCAAAAAGAAGCATTACTTTTAAAACAAATCCCAAGATGTGGGAAATACTTGGTTGGGTTTACACTGATCTTCCTTAAGAATTCATAATTATAGCCTTTTCCTTAAGATTTTAATTGCTTTTCTAGAACTGGCGTAGTATTACCCTTCATCAAAATTTTGAATTCCAAAAAAGATTCTGGTAAATATCTCTTTTGGAGATTAACAATGACATTTTCTCTTCACAGGCATGTGCACCTCACCCAGTAGCTTCAACAGTTAAGCCAACATGCAGCAATAAATTGTAAGGCAGTGAAGATGACATCAAGCCCTGTGTGTGTTGCACTTGTACGTACACAGAAAGAGGCAGAGAAGGAAATGTGGTGTATGTTATGTTTTGAATTGTGATAAAATAGAGGAAATGCTGTCTTGTGATTTCTGAGTCAGGGTGTGCTTAAGAGTGAATATCAGATAAAAGCATGCTTGAAAATTTAAATGAAATGTTAACAGTCCCAGAAGAAGATAGCTATGAATCACTGAGGAAAAGATATGCATCCCAGGAAATTTACCCAATGTTCTAGTCCCTGGGTGTCCAAAGTGAAAGGACCATAAATGCATAAATTGATTTATCTTTGTTTATTTTTATTAACTTATTTGACTCACATGCATTAATTGACTCTTAACATTGATGAGAACTAATCAACCAGCATACTATTATGAAAAGATAATCTAATTTGACTAATCTCATTAATTTCTAAAAGTACTTTAACAACCAATGACTCATTTTCATAATTACTTCAGCACAGAGCACAAAACATCAGGGGGAAGAAAGATGTCTAAGACCTCGGAAAAGGTGGCATTAAAATAGAGATGAGACATAGTCACAAGTAATTATGATATCAACTGTAAAATAAGTGTGCCATAAAAGGTAAAAAAAAAATTGTGCTTTACAGGTTTAGAAGACTAAGCAATTTTATGTTGTGATTAGATAGGAATGAATCTGTGGAATCGAATGACAAATCCTGGGAGACATATAAGATTTGATTGTCAGAACACCTGGGTGACTCAGTCGGTTAAGCGTCTGCCTTTGGCTCAGGTCATGATCCCAGGGTCCTGGCATTGAGCCCGCATCTGGCTCCCTGTTCAGCGGGGAGCCTGCTTCTCCCTCTCCTCCTTCCCCTGCTTGTGCTCTCTCTCTCTGTCAAATAAATAAATAAAATCTTAAAAAAAAGGATTTGATTGTCAAAGATGAAGAGGAAAAGAACAGTAAGTTTAGGAAATCTACTTACTTTACACACAACATGTTCCTGAAACTCTGTCTGAAAGCGAAACGTATAAAAGTTGAAAAATATACCTCTATATTTTAAAAATAAACTGTTAGTAGAATCCTAATATACATATATAGTATATAGCATATATACGTTTACAGTATTTGCCATACTATTTTAACAAAATAATTCTATCTCCTCAATTTCTAAGATGGCTTGGCCAAGCTTAAGCAACAAGGGCAGGGATAAGAGCACATCCTCACTGGTTGGTCTCATAGGAAGCTTCCATTAACCACTCCAGGGAAAGGACAATCTCTCCCGATAGGATACCCACATTGCTTGGACATCCTGAGGATCCCTCTCCCTCAGTGAGGCTGCTTCTCTTTACCTCTCCCCTCCCTGCCTCTAGAAATGGGATAGGCCTACCTGCATGTAGTCAGCGTTCAGCCTGGTACTCAGGGAGTATGGGAGAGGGACAGAAGATCATGGAATATGTATAGGATAAAGAAGAGAAAAAAGAAGAAGAGGAAGGGAAGAGGAGAGTGTAGAAAATAATATCACTTCTGATTCTGATTCAATCCTTGTCATTACTTTAAGGCAAAATTCTCTTCCCTTTAATATTCAATAATTACAAGTAAATTTATGAGTATGTGTATGTGTGTTTGTTGTAGTGTAGCTTCTTTAAGTGTGTTAGGACAAGGGTCACAAGCTGGCTGGATGCTGGAAGAATTGGGCTTGTAAATAAGTCTGGATTGGCAAGAAAAAATTTATGGATGGATAGAAAAATAGATAGATAGATAGATAGATAGATAGATGGAGATGAATGGACAGATGGATAGATACAGAGATGAGAGATACTGACACACAGAGATATTAACTTAGATGAAGGCCACACGCTCCAATATGCCTTTGTTGCCAACATTCCCTCTTACATCACACTGCTCTACTGTATCCCATTATTTTACTCTCCTTACCCTTGCAAATACTTGCGTTTGGCACCATTGATCTAAACAGTTTATTATTCCTAAGTTTTGAATCGATTTAACTAGTTTGCTGAGCTGAATTTCTGAACCACTATATGCTACTCCTCAAGGCATAATTTTGTTAGTTTGGTTTTAATTTCCTTTAGTAAAGGAAATCTCATAGAGAATCTTAATATATAAGCTACATAAATATGCCCCTGTCTATTCAGGACATTGGAGTAAGGGTGTAAGCAAGAGGAAAGTCTTCATTTTATTCTGCTCTTGAAAATATTATTTTGAAGATTCAGTTTAAAAGATTCTGTAGAATTTTTAAAAAGGAAGGCATTCTGGCCAACTGGAACTGACCAACATATCATCTCTTTTTAACAAGTCAAAATCATTGTTGGTCAGCTGACTGACAAAAGACTGGTTTTAACTTGAGAAAGATCTAAACACCTTTTCACTTTTAATGTGATAAATGTAGGAATTGTACAAAATATAGGGAAGTTGAGAACTACTAACCAACCAATTTAAAGTATTACTTTTGAATGGGGCATTGTAGGGACACCAAGCCAGATGAATGAGTGGGAGCAGGTTTAGAGGGGACTTGAACATCAAGTGAGACATCTTCAGTAAGTAATGAAATATAGAGGAAAGGCAGAAACTAGCACTGATTCAATGCTTCCAATATGACAACCACCTCCTTTCCTCTTCGCTAAGCCTCACAAGAAAAATATGAAATTATGTTATTATTCTATTTTGCAATTAAGAAATTAGATGTAAAATCTCACAAAAGTTAAGCAAGTTATCTAGAAATGCACAACTAGCAAGTGCATCTTGCTAGTGGCTAGAAGCATGATTTGTCCTCAAGTGTATTTGCCTTCAAATCCTAGAATTCTTCCTATATTGGTGAAACTAGACTCATATGACTCAGTTCTTGCCACTTCAGCATCCTCTTGTGGATTAGTGCTTATGCATATGCATTACCTCAGATTTAATTGATCCATACATTTTCTCCTCCTTGTTTCTTTGCCTGATACCGTTAAGGGATCCAGAATCTTCAACTATAACTAGGAAGTATATTTCATTTATCCTGAGTAATCTTAAATCATGAACTTCAGACTCACGCACATCATCTCTGTATGTTGGATTCCCTGTACATCTAAAGTTACTTTATTGTTTCCATTTTTTTCTACTATTCATTAGTGTACTGCATATTTTGAGTTAACAGACTCAGTATTGATTGTACTTGTGGGGCTTAGGGCTGTTCCTAAAAAAACATGAATCAATATCTTCTGCTCCATTTTCTACTCCAGTGTGATTTGGCTATACGCACTTCAGTATAAACAGCCACAGGCTGGTTATAAATCATTCTACCTATCTTCCTACTGACAGTCTGCAACCAGGTTGGTAGATTTCCCCAAGGGAAAAGGAAGCAGGGCAACTCTAGGTCAAGATATGCATTCCAACTGCAAGTGCTTACAGCTGGAATGTGCCTGCCTTTTAAGGAACAGAAGGCAATACCCACAGAGAGCTATTTTGAAAGATGCAATTCAATTTTAAATGTATCTATGCATTTCTCTTTAGGGACTTTAAATTAAATTACCATTTAAAGTTAACATAGATATCTTATTAATGGCATTGAGATCATCAGCATTTGAGTGTTTACAGATCAGGCCAAGAATGTTTAAGCAAAGAAACAGTGTATATAATCTGTATTAGTATGCAAATACGATTATACATGCCTATCACATCTAAGAGTATATATTTTATCAATCTTCCATAAAAGCAAAACATAATGATGATTAAAAAACTATTCTATAAATTACAAGTGTTAATAAACATCATACTAACCAAACATGACATCCTTCAGATATGATATACCTTACAATTGCATCGTGCTCTCATTTATTTTAAGTACTTTCACATCACTGTGACAAGTACTCTGGTTGTTTTAAAGGTGAAATGCACTTTTGTCATCCATACCTGGTCCTACCTATGACACACATCTTTAAGGATTAGAGATACAATCTCTCCTTGAATAATATTTTCTTCTGGAGAAGCTTATGAGGCAAGAAAAGATCAAATTTGCAACCTTGACCTCAATATAACCACATTCTGCATAATCTATCCTCGCTATATAATCTATTGAAATAGAAATACACTGTATAGTGCATCACTAATTAAATAATTAACCTATGCTAAGTCATTCCAGAACATGAACTTCCAAGAGAAAATGGATAAAAATGCAATATATAGAGAGGTGAAGCTTAGGGTAAACTGATTTTGACTACCTGGGTTTAGGTATTCGGGTACCTTTGCTCTGATACTATATAAAGTAAGCTTGAGCAAATTTTTTATTCTCTCAGTATTAGTTTCCTTATTTTTAAAGATAAAAATTATGCCATCTAAGTGTGTGGCTGTGCAGGTTAAACATGGAAATGTAAAGCACTTCGTATCGGCATGTTGTTAGCGCTCAATAAATGCTTGACCATCAATGAATTTTCATGTTTCATTTGTAGAGAGTAAAATAAAAGTAAATCTCATCATTTCTTTTAGTTTAGTTTTGATAGGATATATTTTGGTCTGTTATTTAAGCGCTTTTGACTGTCAAAGGCTATCATGTGAATGCTTAGTATCAGAGTTCTCCAGACTGTTGTCTCTCTCAAAGGCAGATGGTAAATCTGTCAGCAGTAGGCATTCAGAACAACAACCCACATGCTCTCAAGCGCTGTGTGTGTGAAGCTGCTCCTCCCATGAAGAGTACCATTGGGCAAGATGCCAAAGGAAGGTCCCCAAGGCAATTAGCTGCTTCTGAATCCAACTCTGGCTGTCTGGAAAGTCAAATGAATGCAACATGCTTAGCCATACACCATTTAATGCAAAGAGCATGCTTCTTATTTATAATCAAGCCTGTCTTCCACATTTCAACCTAGCTACATTCTAACAAGAAATCTGTATGATCTTTATTGTTCTCAGAAGAAAGTTTTGTATTACTTTATAGATATTCACGTCCTTTGTCAATAAAGTAAACCTATTAGACTTAATGACCTCTTACCTGTAATTATTGTGCACATGCCCAATTATCTTTAGTGATTCATAATAAAACCAGTGTTTATGAGTCCCTAGATGTAATTTAAACTATGATGATGACGGTAAGCACGAGAGACCTACTCATAAATCCTCGGTAAAGTCGTCAGGCTCTTGTTCAATATTAGTAGAATATTCTATAAAAATAATAAAGGGAGTAGAAAACAATGTCACCCAATAGAAGTAAAGGAATATTCATATTTATAGAAAAATTCCTATCTTTAAAGAGCATACTTTTAAAGCATATCAAACAGTCAACTATTCTTTATAGGTTTTGATAAAATTCAATAGAACCAAAATATCAATACACATTCACTATGTATCAAGCATAGCTATAGGCACTTTGAATTCATTTTCTATGAACTTCAAAAGAAAACTTCAAATAGCTTATGATTCCCTTTGTACAGGAAAGGTACTTGACCATGGCCATAGAGCTTAGCAGATGCTAGAGGGGATAATTGAATCCTAGAAGTTTTTTGTTCCAAAGACAGTGCCCTTTTGATTATACCTTCCAAAGAAGAAATAGATATTTAACTTTTGCAATGACAAGTTTCTCATTTTGAAGGCAGAGTTCATTTTTTTATTAAACAATCAAGACAACTAGACTCATGCTGAGAATGTGAGAGAAAGTCGGATGACTTTAGAGGTAGACCGCACTGGTTTTAATTATGGCTATATGGTATCTCTAGAGTAGGCTGTTTTCTTCTATGAAGAGATGAAGATACTTATCTTAGAGAAGTATGGTAAGGACTAAAGAAGAAAATTAAGGGTTGCATGGTACCAGGATTACACAGATTATAAAGTGAAGCTCAGAGAATTTAACTAACTCAATTAGGGTTACATGAATTTGTAGCGGAGCTGTGTTCAAACCCATACCTTCCAGATGCATTCAACTTGAGAAATCATGGAGGGTAATAGATTATAAAATATGAATACCTTGTAAACAAGTTAGGTATTATTCACTACCATAAGAATGACAATATTGTTAGAATTGATAAAATAATAAAAGGAGACAATATCCCCTTGAATACTTAAAAACAGTATTTAATGCATGATATCACTTATGTTGAATGGGTGCTGTTATATATCTACTAAAGATATTATAGCAAAAGAAGAAGGAAAAAAGTCTGTAAAGATATACCAAATTATAGCTGATTTTTATTTCTTTCACTTTTTTTCTTATTTGTAGTTTGCATCCATATATTTTCCATAATGAAAACATATTACTTGTGGGGTGCCTAGGTGGCTCAGTCTGTTAAGCAACTGCCTTCAGCTCAGGTAATGATCCTGGAGTCCCGGGATCCAGTCCCACATCAGGCTCCCTGCTCAACGGGGGGTCTGCTTCTCCCTCTGACCCTCCCCCCTTCAGGCTCTCTCTCTCTCTCTCTCTCTCATTCTCTCTCTTTCTCTCAAATAAACAAATAAAATCCTTAAAAAAAAAAAAGAAAAGAAAGGATGTTACTTGGATTCTTACTAAGGAATATGATCTGAAGTAATTACATTCTGAGTCTCAATTTAATTTTTCTTAAATACACTTTTTCATTATATCCTGCTCATTTTATCTTGAAAACTGAAATGTTCTTAAACTTTTAATTTGCGTTGAAAGTTGAATTTCTTTTTCTTTCCTTCTATCTTTTTTTTTTTTTTTTTTTTTTTTTCTTGCTTATGGTTTTCACTTATCAGAAGGATATTAAGGCAATGGCTATGGGGCGCCTGGGTGGCTCAGTCGTTAAGCGTCTGCCTTCGGCTCCGGTCATGGTCCCAGGGTCCTGGGATAGAGCCCCACGTCAGGCTCCCTGCTTGGTGGGAAGCCTGCTTCTCCCTCTCCTACTCGCCCTGCTTGTGTTCCCTCTCTTGCTGTGTCTCTCTCTGTCAAATAAATAAAATTAAAAAAAAAAAAGAAGAAGGCAATGGCTAGGAATAGCTCTTGCCATGCTTCAAGGAGGAAACTGAGCCCAGGACTTAACTGTGGAAATAAGTGTTACCTTATACTATTCTTGGCATTAATTCTCTAACTTTATTGTATGTAAGACATACACTGTAAGATACCAGTGAAAATCCACATTGTATGGCCTACTCTCAAACATTTTTTTAAAACATTAGAAGTATTTATTTTTTTAATTTTTATTTATGTATTTGAGAGAGAGAGAGTGAGTGAGAAAGAGCATGAGAGGGCAGAGGGTCAGAGGGAGAAGCGGACTGCCTGCTGAACAGGGAGCCTAATGTGGGACTCAGTACCAGGACTCCAGGATCATGACCTAAGCCAAAGGCAGTCACCCAGGTGCCCTACTCTCAGACATTTTGATCTGGTTGAGGTAGAGTGGATTCCAGATCCCAAATCTTTTAAAAGCTCTCAAATGATCTGGTAAAGGGTCCTCAGGTATCCTACTGAAGTTTTGATCCATAAGAATTGACCTTCCAACTGTTGTGGCATATCAGTGTATATAATGTTGCAGTTACGTATCCGGACATAAATAGGCTGTTTTTCAAAAAAGAAACAGAGGTAACTGAAGAAAAAAACAAGAAAAAATATATTTTTCAACAACAGATTCTTGTTATATCAGTTAGAATGGACTTGGTTAATTTGCAGTAATAAAAAAAATCCCAATATGGCAGTGACTTAACACAATTTTTTTTTTCTCATTCATGGTATAGGCATAAAATAGGCCAACATTAGAGTTATGCTTGTTGTAGTCATGCAAAGACAGACTGATGGAAGTTTCCACAATCACCTCAGCAGTGGTAAGAAAATGTGATATATCACAAACTGGCACTCAAAAGCTTCTATCAGAAAGGGTACTATAGATTTTATTTATATTTTATGTTATAGGAAGTCATGGTCATGCTAAAATCAAATGGGGTGGGAAAATTCAGTTGGATTATGTGTCCACAAGGAAGATGGCCAGAATGGTGAATATTTTAATGACTATCTCACATGCCAAACTGAAGAAGTTACAACATAATGTAGTAGTTACAAACTCCATATGGAGAGTCTTAAAGCTCAGAAAGTAAATCCTAGTTGTGCCACTTACTAGCTCTCTGAATCTGGGTAAGTCATTTAGTAAGGATTACTCAGCTTTCTTACCCCTTGAATCTTCCAGGTCTGTCAGAAACCAATGCATGAATATATATAAAGTATGTTGCACAGTGTCTAACATATAGTATAAAGTCATGATTATTAGTCTTATTCATAACTGTAAATTCATAACTATTCATAACATATGAATATATTGGTGTATTCATATTCTAAATTTATTAGCATGAAAATGTAAAAGATACTCATCATTAATATCACACCTATTTATTTAGCTTTGAATATTCATAGGGTACTATGTTAGGAATAATGAAGGACAAAAAATAAATGAAATATGGTCTCTTATATGAAGATTATTATAATCTATTTGAGGAGGGGGGCCTGGGTGGCTCAGTTGGTTAAGCGACTGCCTTCAGCTCAGGTCATGATCCTGGAGTCCCGGGATTGAGCCAAGCATCCGGCTCCCTGCTCGGCGGGGAGCCTGCTTCTCCCTCTGACCCTCCCCACCCCATGTACTCTCTCTCTCTCATTCTCGCTCTCTCAAATAAATAAATAAATAAATCTTTAAAAAAATAATCCATTTGAGGAATCAGGAAATTAGGGAATAAACCTTAGATAGTCTGGTATATAATTATGGAGGACTATGGAGAAGATGAAATCAGACTTGAGAAAATGGTATTATTTGGAAGAAGTGTATTTGTGTTAGTACAGTGCAATAAGAATATTTTAAAGAAAACTTTTAAGATAAATAAGCAGCTAGTAAAGAAAAATGGAGAAACACTCAAAGATAGGAGATGCATTTAGGGGAGAGAGAAGAAGGCAAATAGATGACTGAAAGAGATAGATAGAGACATAAATATATAGATCAATACATGGATGGATGGATGGATGGATGGGCATTGGTGGATATAGGGTAAAGCCTGCAGATACTCTTATCTGAGAGATTAGTTGGCTTAATTATCAGCATGTCATTGAAAGGGTTCCCCTCACATTGACTGAAATCACTCATAAACTCAGTAAAGACTCTATGTTTCCATATGAAGCTTTGAGTTTGAGTAGATAACTGTAGCAAGCATATTGTCCTCACTTTGGTAATTGTGTTATTCTATTTTCTAAATTCAGTTTGCATGTTGAGTGGCGTTTTGTGCAGTCAGATCACATTCCTCAAATTACTGTTGCACCCCCAGCAGTTGAGTTGAGGAAAGAAGTCCAGCAGAAGGATGGAAGTTATAGAATAGTGTCTCAGGGATTCAGGCACTCAACGATTTCCACAGATGTCAAGCATGGCAAATTGCCACAGGGAGAAACAAGGTCATTCATGCACCATTATCAGGATTGTGGTGCACAGATTGTGAGCAGACAACTTAATGCTTCCCTGATTTAACCAGTCATTCTTCTTGTCTTCCAAGTGCTTTATATTCAGTCATTGTTGAACTCTATAAAGTCCTTTGAATACACAAAAACTATTAAGATATACTATCTCCTTTATTAAATTGAAAGATTGAGATCATTCAGAATTCTACTCATAAATGTCTGCCAGCCAGGGAGCTATTTAATTTGATATGTAACTTAAATGGGCCCAGACACCATCAGATATGAAGTGGAGGCCTCAAGCTAGCTAATGCAAGAAGAGAAATTCCCCTTTCTCAGTAGGTGAGGTATCAAATACAAAAACCTTTATATTCAATTACGGCACTTGAGCTCCTGATTGAACCTTTTCTCTTGCTGCTTAGGAAGCATGCCAACCTTGCCTGTAGCATAAGTTAATCAATTGTATTTCATTTTGATGCTTTTTGTTTCATCATTCTCAGGGTTCCTTTACAAGGCATTTATATTATAAACTCAGATATTCAGAGTGGACATTAAAAAAAATAAGGCAAAGTGAAATTTTTTATTTAGAAGATGAAATGGGGGATAGAAATTGCAAAAGTGCATCACACAAGAAAAAATAATTGAAATAAGCATTTTTAACTAAAATGCAACAATTTTCTCTGTACTTTCAATTTTTCTATAAACCTAAAACTGCTCTCAAAAATAAACTTTATCAATTTAAAAAACATGCAACCATCAACTGCCTATAATACACATCTAGGAGTATCAGATCTAGAAAGTTAGCTCAAATGAAAAAAAAAAGGAAGAAAGAAAAATAGCTACTCCAGACATTCGTGAAGCAGGATTACTTGTGCATACATATTTACCAATATTTAATATATCCAATGGTATCAGAACAAAAACATTGAAGCACATGGTGAGATGAATTGGAAAAACATTAACAAAATGTTTCCTCCCTCAAAATGCATTTTAAGTAATTTGAGGATTTCTAAAGCCTTAGGAAAATTTAGGCCCAATTACCTTCTCCAAAACTCAGATTTTTTTAAAAAACATTTTATTTATTTGAGAGAGAGACAGACAGAGATAGTGAGAGAGAGCACGAGTGGGGAGGAGAGGGAGAAGCAGGCTCCCTGCTCAGCTGGGAGCCTGATGTGAGGCTCAATCCCAGGACCCTGGGATTATGACCTGAGCTGAAGGCAGATGCTTAACGACTGAGCCACCCAGGCATCCAAAACTCAGATTTTTATCATTGGTGACATTTGCATGTTTTCTTAAAATAAAGTGATTTGATTAAACAAACATGGTATTCAGTAATGTATTTGCAAATATTTTCCAATAAATTTTTAAAATTTTGAAAGGCTCTGTGGGGAAACAGAGATGAAAATGACACCTAAATCACGTTAGAAGTTTATGATCTAGGAGGTTAGAGGAAAAATGAACTTCTATGACTAAACATGAATCTGTATATGGTTAAGGGTTATGACAGGGAAATTCATAAACACTGCTCAAGAGCAAGCACTAAACATGTCTGCTCCTCTCAATACTGAGCTACAATAAGTCATTGCTTTAGCTCAAATCCCAGATAGTTTATATTGAAATGATCAATCAATATACAAGGATAATTATGAAAGAGAGAAAAACAGTGCATTCTGCAAGCCACAATGCTTAATGGTAAAAGAGTCAGTACTGCCAGGAAATAAGAAACCCCAAGAGACCTGAAGTATGTTCATCGTTTAAGTTGGAGGATATGGACATATGGCAATCAAATTCCTGATCAAAATGTTTGGAGGCACTTTCATGCCAAAAATACTCTTTTGAGCGTCATCTATTTAGACACTCATATGCCTCCAGAACATGTTGGCCAATGAAACATATTTCCATTTATGTCCTGCCAAGTCTCACTCATTAGCTAAAAATTCTCATTTTGCAGCTTTTATAAAAAGGACTCACAGTACCGTGTTTCAAAGTTAAGATTTTTATGATTTGTTTTGTTTGTTTTTAGCTTGCAATGTTACCAACAGCACAGCAATTTTAATGTTTAAACATTAACTTCATCCTTGCCCTTCACTAAATCCTTGATCACAGATGCTAATAAATTTTAAAAGATATTCATTGAGAATGTTCTCTGGCATTGCTCACTCTCTGCTCATAGACAATGATATAATAAAAAAAATCAGGAAGAAAAAAACTAGTACATGAGGATATGAAACAAATGGATCTGAATAATCCATCTAAGGGTAAACCATGAGAGAATTCAAATGTGTTTGAAAAAATGTAAATAAATTATTTAGTTATTTGCCCTTATTTTATCATACCTTATATTTTTACCCCGTTTTTGACATGTTGATTAAATTCAAGTCCTTCCATTTTTCCTTTGTAAAAGAAGTGTTTGACCCAATAGAAGTTAAAACCCCTTTTTAAATTTCTAGGGCATTGCATACTTCTAAACAGAATAGACCTAGGCCTTGTATTCTCTCCTTTACTATATATAAATATATGTTTAAGAATGAACATAAAATTGGGGATTGACAGAGATAATGATTCCTTGAAATGTCAAATTGCTTGAGTTTCTGTTATATTTTAGAAATGGGCATTATTAGAGAAAAGATTCCACCAGTAACAAGCTACCACAAACCTAGTGACTTAAAAATAAGTTATCTCCAACATAGTGGCTTAAACCAACCCTCATTTATTAGCATATATTTTCTGTAGATCAGAAAGTCCAGACATGTTGTAACTGAGTTCTCTTTTTAGCTTATCACAAGGCAGAAATCAAGGTTCAGTGGAGCTGCATTCTTTTTTGGGGGGGCAGAAGGACAAGGAGAGAGAAAATCTTAAAAGCAGGCTCCATGCCCACCCAACATGGGCTGGATCTCACAACACTGAGATCATGACCTGAGCCGAAATCAAGAGTCAAATGCTTAACTGACTGAGCCACCCATGCACCCCAAGTCTCCGGCATTCTTATCTGGAGCTCAGCCTCCATTTCCAAGTTCATTGGTTGTTGGCAGAATTTAGTTCCTGGTGATTGTAAGATTGCAAGTCTTTGCTTTCTTACTGGATGACAACCAGAGGCTGATTTAGTTTCTGGAGGCCAATGCCACATAGCTGTCTCTACAAATATGGCAGTTTGCTCCTTTAAGGCCAAGAGGAGAATCTTACTTCAGTCTGTTTGATCACATCTAAGATCTGAGCTGATCTTAGGTCAGGCTACCCTGGGTGATCGCCCCTTTGATTAACTCAAAGTCAACTGATCATGGACCCTATTTAGATCTGTAAAATCCTTTCTGCCATATGAATTAACATAATTACCAGAGTGATCTGCCATCCTGCACAAACTCAAGAAAAGGTGATTATACAAGTGGTCAGGAAACTTGGGTCATCTCAGAATTCTGGCTATCACAGACACCAAAAAATGTGTGATAATAAGATCAAATGTTGCCAAGGTAGAAGTAAAAAGATGCAAATTGAAGATAGTTGTAGGCAAAAAAAAAAAAAGGCAATTTTTTTGTGACTATAAAAACAAATTAATTCTCATGATTTTTTTTCTTCTGATGTAAATACAGAATTTAGGAAGACATACAAAGCTTAGTATTATTATAGCAATCTCATTTTATTTTACAGGATTTGGTGGTAAATCCTATAATTTGATGAAGATCATGTATTTCCCATTACAATGATTAAAGAGATGAAACATCAGAAATCAGAAATCATTTTATCCTGACTCAGAGTTTGTTTTGGGGTTTTCTTGGCCATAGAGATAAATAATTTTGAACTCTTCCTCATATTTTAATTCGTGACTAATAAAATATGTTTATTTTTGAGATTTCTATTTGGGCCTATGACATACTTGTTTGGGAAACATAACATTTAATTTACCTTAACAATCTCTAGAGTCTCAGTGCAGTAGTTAGGATCCACTCTTTTAATTACTTCTGGATATAGAAAAAATAGAACAGCAGTGTCTACATTCAAGAATAGATTGGTCTCGGTTTGTCAGTGACCATAAAGCAGAACTGTCAGATTGACCACTGTGGCTGAAATTATAACTTCTTCTTGTGACTGAATGGGTGAACTACATGTTTTACCTTTCATTTCATAAGATCAATCTTGGAAATATTACACAATGGTTGTATCACACCATATAGAGAAACAACTTTAGGTGAATTAATTATTATTGGTAAGATTCACAAGCTGATATATCTTAAATTGCATAAAATTATCAGCAGCTGAAAAAATTCATAAGGAGTAATAAACTTAAGCAGATAAAAATGCAAACAAAATCAGGAGTTTACAGTAAAAATAAAACTTCAATCGGGCATTATCAAAGAGATGGCCAAAGCTAACCTAATATGAAAGATGAGAGTTTCATAGAGTTATATGTGCAGCTCAGTAGGATCAATGAGATGGTAAATGCCACATAGCCCATAAGACTTAATTCTCTAAATATGTAAAATAAAGGTAATGTTTGCAAAGAGTCAGGAATTCTTTAACTAAACATGCTATTTTTTTAAACATGCTATTTAAGAACCAAAATTGGGTCCTGATTCAGTCCATGTTCTTTATGGAGTATGCTGTATTTACAGTTTTTAAAATTAAAACAACTATAACATGCCTATTCTAGAATATGGGAATCACATCATACTCATAAACTTTGATGAGTTATTCATTTAGAGACCAAGAATGCAATATAATAGAAATGTGGCTGGAACCACATTTCACAGTTATATGAAAGGATAAGATTCTATCTGTAATCCTAAATTCAAATTTATGCCAGTCCAAGCTTTATGAAATGAATGTTTTTTACTGTACATATATTTATAATATGTACTGTGAAAGCAAAAATGGTAACAATAACCATAAGCTGTGTTTAATACTATATAATTTTTATTGTTCTTTCATATGCAGTGTCTCCTTTTGCATCAGGCCTAAAAATTAATATTATTATTCTCATACATGTATCTATTCAACAAATAATTAATGGGATCCTAATATATGCCAAAATTTCTGTGGTACGTAAATTACAGTGTCTGTAGGGAAGAAAAAACTTTGCTTCTATTCTGTTAGGTTCTCTAAATGGGGCCTGTCATTCATGATAAAAGATTAACAAAAGAAAAGAATATCTGTTTTATTTCATGTTAATGTTTTTATGTTCATAGGGGCTTCACAGAAGTGAAAAACTCAAAGTAGTTGGACTTGGAAGTTTATATACCATTTTAACCAAGGGTGATAAATTGTGGAGGAGTGATGAGCAAAGGAAAGTGGGTTTGGGGTTCTTGGGTGGTAAACTGTGGAAAGGTAAATATATGGAGGAAACTAATGAGAGGTAAAGAATACTTAGTATGATTTATTTATGCAGCCTTATCTCAGTGTTGTCTCCCTCTATGGTAAGGGCTGCTTTCCTTTTCCTGGTATGGGAGAGGGGAGAGCATCTCCACAGGAGAATATATGCCCTACTTTTAGGCAGATGGCGGGGGAGGGGGGTGGCATTGAGCTTTTCCTGTGTCTGCTTTTTTCTCAGTTGTCATCAACTAAAAATAATCCATATGCCAAAGTGGCAAATTTTGAGGTGACCTGATCTCTTTCAACAAACAGACAAAATCATTGTAGAATGGAAGGAAAAGTGAATGTGCTTTTGGATAAAGACCTTGGGCTCTTTGCATTTGCTTTCCCTCTCAACAGACTACTTTTCATCCTTCTCATCCCAAAACTTGCATTTTTATTCCTTCATGTTTCATTTTGCATGTCACTGTTAAGAGATTTTTCTGACCAACCAGAGCAAATTAGTTTCTTTGGGTTATTTTTTTTTCCTAATCCTAGACTCTACTTATGCTTCAAGAAGTCATGTTAGGGGGTTGCCAATTGATTCTAAATTTTTTATTTATTTTTTTAAGATTTTATTTATTTATTTGAGGGAGAGAGAATGAGAGACAGAGAGCACAAGAGGGAAGAGGGTCAGAGGGAGAAGCAGACTCCCTGCTGAGCGGGGAGCCCAACGTGGGACTCGATCCCAGGACTCCAGGATCATGACCTGAGCCAAAGGCAGTTGCTTAACCAACTGAGCCACCCAGGTGACTGATTCTAAGTTTTTTAAACAGCAGATGAAAGATGGGCCTCAATTTGCAAATGAGGAAACGGAATCCCAGGGAATAAAGTGACACACTAAAAGTCAAAGCTAGTAAGTAGCCAAATTGGCTTACAAATTCTGGCATACGCACTAAAAACTTTTGTTTTTTAATATGCTATGGTGTTTTAATAACCTCCTTAGAGCAGTTGTTCTTAACTGGGTGTGGTTTTGCTCCCCAGGGGCCATTTGGCAATGTGTGGAGATACTTTTGCTTATTACCAAACTCGTGTGTGTGTGTGTGTGTGTGTGTGTGTGTGTGTGTGTGTGTGTTGGGGAAGTGAAAGTCCTACTAGCATCTAGTGAATACAGCACAAGGATGCTGCTAAACGTCCTACAATGCACAGGACAGCCCCCACAACAAAATACTTCTCAGCCCAAAATGTCAGTTGTATCACTGTTAGGAAACCCAGCCTTTGAATAAAGAATAAAAGCAACACTTAATGATATCATGTATTTTTGACATACAACTACTATAAAAATAACACCAAAATTTTCTTTTACTCCAAAGACTTACAAAGTTCAATGTGAAGTAATACCAACTAAAGTACAAAGGTATATAGAATTCTCTGAAATTGAATTCATGGTTGGATTTGACAACATATATGAGTATCTACTATGTGCCAAAAACCAAGTAAGGTATATGTGCATTTTGCAGCACTTGTAAAGGATTGTTCTGAGTCTCTCTAGCACCCTATGAGTGATATAATCTACACTCATAGGAGACCTTTACAGGGAAGCATATGTTCATTTTAAGATCAATTTCTAATTTTGCCATACATAACACCTGAAAATGAAATTGTCAGTTTTCATATCCATGAAAGTGTAAGTGAGAACTGTATTTTAAAAGCACCATCTATTATAAACTATTGGATAAAAGTAAAACACATTTCAAGCCTATGAAGTAGCCCAGAAACAATTTTATTTTTTCCTGCCATTTATGATTATAAATAAATGACCAAGTCATGAGCAATGAATAAAAAGTTTCACTGAGAAAACCAGAAGATCAGTTGGGATAAGACATCTGCACTCACTTCTGAAGGATGTAGTGGCTCATATGCAAGCAAAGGCTCCCGCATGCCGACCAAGTAGAGACACAACAAGCAAATTCGATAGCCCTGCAAGTACCACCAGAGCAGCGTGGCCCAGTACTCATATAAAAGTTTGGGACCACCAGGGTCAGAGAGGAGAATGGCTGGCACTAGCTGACTCTCCACTTAGCATCATCCACTAGTCAAGCACAATCCTTTCGTTTTTAGCAAGGAAAGACTGGTTTGTACGTTTGCTTTTGCATACTCTCTCTAATTACAGGTTTCCCCTACAACCTCTCAAAATCAGCCATCAGAGAGATGAAGAATTCAGCTAAAAGGGTTAAGATAATGGCAACCTAAAAAAAAAAAAATGTGTTCAATGATCACAGGTCATTTTCTTTCTGGATTAAGCCAAATCAATTTGTACATAAATCCACTGCTACAGAAAGCTATTATTAACACTTCAATCTAATTTTTTTTCCACTGGAGAAATGATCACGTCATGACATTCTTTGGTTTATACAATTGTTTGTGGTCTACCTCTCTTAACTCTAGCCCTAAAGATATCTTGATTAAAAGCATGGAGCTTGATTGTCTTGTTCAAAATTGTAATGCCTTGGACTTAGAAGGGTATTCAAGAGTCTGCCACATATAAGTGCTTGATAAATATATGTTAAATGGATACATGAAATGGAAGGAGAAATATTTGCAATTTTATTACCAAAGTGTATGTATCAGGATTATATGCAATCTGTATTAGTCTGCTACAGTTGCCATAACAAAGCACCATGGACTGGGTGGCTCAGAACAAAAGTTTATCTTCTCATAGTCATGGAGGCTAGAAGGCCTAGATCAAGATGCTGGGAAAGTTTTTACTTTTATTTTTATTTCTTTTTCCTGAGGACTCTATCCTTGGTCTTCCCTTTGTAAGCGTGTCTATGTTCTAATCTCCTCTTTTTATAGGAACACTAATCATATTAGATTACTTCCCACCTAAGGACTTCATTTTAACTTGACTATACCTTTAAAGGCTCTATTTTCAAATATAGTCACATTCTGAGGTACTGGCAGTTGAGGCATCAACATAGGAATTTGGGGGAACACAATCATCCCATAACACAATCTACTGCAAAGTGATTGCACTCTTTTTTGCAATATGTGGCTATTATTCATGTGGTTCCTAAGCACATATCATTTTATCACTATATTCAGGTCTCTGAAGTTTTGTAGATTAAAGTTTGTAATGTACACTATACTAAGTGTTTGCTTTATCAGTTTCATAATCAATAGTAACCATTCTTTTCACAGGCTCCCAAAAAATAAGATCTTATATTAATTAAGCTTAAAGCAAACAAGGTAGATTTTGAGAACTGGAATTTTAAACCTATATGTGCTTACATTTGCTAGGAACTTTTAGTTTATTAATTTGAGAGTTATATATATATATATATGCACACACACATATATATAATGTACAAACATAAGAAATTATAAAGCACAATGTCTATAATAAACAATGTTTCCTAAGTAAATGTGTTGTGTATCTGGTTAAACATGTAAAATATCTGAAGTAAAATATAAGAGGAAAGTTCTTAATTTACCCACTTAAAATTATGTTTCCTAAAGAAAATTTAAAAAATAATATTTGGCATACATTGTAAAAGACTATGATCACTATCTTAGATAATTTTTGACGTTATATAATCAGACAGATATTAGACAACTTAAAGTATCTCCTTTTTAAAAAAAATAAATTGTGCTATCTCAACAAGACAACCATACTATTTGCAAAAAGATCATAATTTTTCAGTCTAAGTATCTTAAATTTGAAATTTAAAAATTTGACACAATCTTTTCATTTTGTCTGGTGAATGTTTTTCTAAAAGCTACCCCCAAAATAAGAAAGAATTAGCATTTATGGTTATTAACTGAAATTAAAAAAAAGAAAAACAGCTTTACCTGAAAATATAACGGGAAATTATTTAGAGAGGCAATAAAATGAGATATCTTAAAAATGAGTCATGAAAATACGTTCTTTATAAGAAACATTTATAAATATATTTTCCAGAACAAAGATAAGACAAAGCAATACATTTTATATATCACTCACTAAAATACAGAAAAATTTAACTGTGGGTTAAATGGAATTGATGCATATATCATTTTACAGTTTACAAGTACTTTCTGTACTAGAAAGCATTCATTGTAATGTTCATCATTAATCCAAATCTTAGGAGCATTCTTCTAAATGCCCTGAAGATTTTCAAATGACATTTTCAGTTGTGGCCCAGGTTTAGGTACTTTTAAATCAGGATCTTATAAAGGTAAGAAAAGGAATAATTGAGGACTTTTATGGCCTGAATTGTATCCTACAAAATTCATATCTTGAAGTCCTAACCCCCAGTACTTCAGAAAGTGACTGAAGATAGGAGTGGGCCCTAATCCAATATGACTGGTGTCCTTAAAGAAGAGAATAGTATACATACAAAAAAAAAAAAAGAAGAAGAGAATAGTATATAGACATACAAAGAGTGAGTGAAGACAACTTGAGGACAGAAGAAAGCAGTCATCTGCATGCCAAGGTGAGAGGCCTCAGAAGATACCAAATCTGCCGACATTTTGCTCTTGGACTTCTAGCCTCCAGAGCTCTGAGAAAATAAATTTCTGTTGTGTAAGGCATTGAGTCTGTGGTATTTTGTTATGACAGCCTCAGCAAATTAATACAAGGACCTTTGAACCTACACTACAAAATAAAAGTACATATATTTAAATATGTAACTATGATTATTTATAATAAGGTAATGATACACAGTGTTGTTCTGATATTAAATTTTAATTCTTCCTTTCCAAAGAGTTGTGGAAATTTTTATCCAGGTAACATCTCCATATCTTTGTCTTCTTCTCAATCAGATTTTCTTTTTTGCAATCTATGTTGACACCATGCAGACATGTCCACATTGTTTACATATCAGTCTCTAGCCTACATCAAAATGATTCTTTTAAAAAGAACACATACTGGGGCCCCTGAGTGGCTCAGTTTGTTAGGTGACTGCCTTCAGCTTGAGTCATGATCCTGGGGTCCTGGGATCGAGCCCCGCATCGGGCTCCCTGCTCAGCAGGAAGCCTGCCTCTCCCTCTCCCACTCCCCCTGCTTGTGTTCCCTCTCTCGTTATGTCTCTCTCTCTGTCAATTAAATAAATAAATAAAACCTTTAAGAAAAAAAAGAACACATAGCATATGATTACATTTATATCAAATGCTAGAAAATGCAAACTATTCTATTAGTGCCAGTGTCTGGGAGAGTAGGGAGGGGCAGGAGAAAACAAATTACAGCATGACTTCTAATATTAATTGCAAATTTTTCTTTTTCATTACTATAGAAGTCATTTAATTTTGGTTTTTAAATAGAGCCTTGATTAACTATTTCTTTATCTGTAACTTATTCACATGTTCATATAACATTGGAATATAAACTTTTCTGTTTCAATAGCTCTGAAAATGCCTACTGGGTCTGCTTATTAACACACACCCACACACACACAATGGGTTTTTAAAATCTGGGTTAAAGCTCTCTACTCCACACCATTATCTTTCTCTATGACCAGTTCTGCATTTCTGTGAATGCACTTTTGGGAAATAAAGTTTTATAGTACCTGATTTTTGTTTTCAAAGGACAAAAACAATTTGTAAGTTGAGAACAACTGTCAATTGTCCATCTAGTACTTGGAAAGTCATGACATTGTGCAGAAGTCTTTGAATTCTTTTACAAATTTTTGTCCCAAATGTTCAAACACCTCCCCAGAATGGAATTCACCGGATTTGTGCTTAAGGCTGTTTTCTTATGGGCTGTACAATCATTGCCATTGTAGAATTTATCTGTACACTAACTGTGTAAAGTGAAATTTGCTATTTCCATTTTACACTTCTCTGTAAGACCTTCTGAAAGGTTGTGACTTGCAGTTATTTATTTGGAAATTGTGGAAATTAGAGAACTTGTGTTCTAATATACTTTTTTTTTTCATTTTCTTCTTACATCAGTTTATAATATCTACTACCTTAAAAATGTTCTGGTCTCCATTTTAGTAATCCATGCTTAATGGCATTAACATATGTAGACACAGAAAAATTGGAAAGTCCATTCAGATGTATTTTAAAAATCATTTACCACTAAAAAATCATAATTGATATGATGACTATTATGCCCTTGAATATAGACTTTTCTACTTTTTATCCCTTTGCTTTGGGCTTTCATTTCCTCAAGAACAGCATTTATTATTGCACAAGACTCCTAATTCCATAACTTGTATTGTGACTTCATATATTTATAATTCTAATAAGAAATATTCTGTAAAAATCTGTAATTCTCTCAAACAACCTGCATTGATTTCATAAAATTAACAATGTATAAGGTATTTCCACTATAATCCTTTTGAAGGAGTATTGATATTTTATTTATTTCTAAGAGAAAGACTTTAAAATCAGTTTTTTTTTGTATTCTCAATAAAATACTTTTTTACTATTTCAATAATAGACCTAGGAAGTCACCTTCTAGGAAGAGGCCTTACTTCATACCTAGTTTAAAATTACATTTCTCATATCAATTCATACTTTTTAATGCACCTCTAAGGGATGAGCTCTGCAAAAAAAAAAAAAAAAAAAGGTCAAGGACGAAATGGACCTTTAATTATTAACTAGGCCTCATATATAGTGCATAGTTGATTTGGTCTATCAAGGATTACAAAATGACAAGTGGTTTTTTCCCAAGAATATCCCATTCTAATTGTAACTTCATGAACTTTGCTTTAAAACACTGCAAACATCCTGAGTTAAGCTGCCATTAGCATCATGTCAAATAAATGTATTTTCTGCCATAACCCAGAAGAGATTTGTGATCTAAAGTATCTTTCCTTTGCCTCTCACAGCCACAGAGTCCTTCTTATCTGATCTGAAATTAGCACTATTATTTTTTCCTTTTGGTTAAACAAAATCTAAGTCACAGTATTTTAAAGGATTCATTTAAAAATATGCCTATCGGGGTGCCTGTGTGGCTCAGTGGGTTAAGCGTCTGTCTTCAGCTCAGGTAATGGTCCCAGGGTCCTGGGATGGAGCCTTCACAGGGCTCCCTGCTCAGCGGGGAGCCTGCTTCTCCATCTGCTCCTTCCCCTGCTCCTGCTCCTGCTCCTGCTCTCTCTCTATATTTCACATGTTCTCTCTCTCTCAAACAAAATCTTAAAAAAATAAAAATACGCTTACCAAAGGGGAATGATGGTTCTGAGTGGCCATCATCAAAAGAGATGAGTTTATCAGATGTGTGAGTCAAACTGTGAAAGGCACGGAGGAAATGGCTGTGTGCTTAGGAGGAGGTGACTCAAAACACTCTTAAGTCTCAGTTTCCTCCTCTTCAGATTGAAAGTGGCACTAATGAGCTACAGGTGATGTGATCAGGTGAGATGATTTGTGAAAGTACCCAGTGGCACCTGGGGCATACTATTGTTGAGTTTGGTATGGGTGCACTGATAATGAGGCATTGGAGGCAGAAGATATGAGTGAAAGCCCAGGTAATGTTTACTCATGCAAACTCTTGACATGAGGTGTACAGCATAATACCTAGAACAAAGCAGAGATGTCCTGAGTGACTGGATGACATGGGAAAAAGCAGAAGAGGACCAGTCACCAAAAAATGGAGACATAGACCAGGAGGTCATCCAAAAGACACATTTTACCCTAGATTTTTTTCATATTAATAAGTTTCTCTAAATATTATTTTAAAGCTTTTCTTGATAGTCTTTAGTATACAATATTAAAATCATATCATACTGCATTTATTTTTTATTTTATTATTTCTCAATGGAAGCATCAAAAATACTGAAATCTCAATAATAATGCTATATACATAGACAACTCTGTATTAGGAGCCATCCATGTGGTTTGATTTAATGTCATCCTTTTTATTTTATTTTTTTTAAGATTTTATTTATTTATTTGACACAGAGAGAGACAGCTAGAGAAGGAACACAGGCAAGGGGAGTGGGAGAGGGAGAGGCATGCTTCCCGCTGAGGAGGGAGCCCGATGCGGGGCTCGATCCCAGCACCCTGGGATCACGACCTGAGCCGAAGGCAGATGCTTAATGTCTATGCCACCCAGGCGCCCCTAATGTCATCCTTTTTAATGTTAATCATCAAGGGGTAGTATCCAGGTGATAAATTAAACTTTAATGTGTAGCCTGACATTCAGCTTTTTAGAATGGAACTTTAATAGCTCAGGCACCAAGAAAACACATTCAGTATAGAAACTAGTACTAGGAAACTATGAGCTATAATTAAAACTGCAGCTGTGAGGGCAAAGGGGATTCATTGTTGTCATGGAAGCATGGCTTTATTAATTCCTGTTTTTAAACAGACAAAATCAATGAATTCTCTGCAATTGCCAACATGGGAATGTAGATTTCTTAACATTGTTTAATTTTTTAATAATATTAACATACAGTATAAACTGTTTTACATAATAAAATACCCCAAAGTTAATAATTGTTCAAATGCAAAGGTGAGTTAATTTTCTCATATGCATGTATCAATAGCCTACTATAATAACATACTACACTGCACATATATTATGAAAATAGAAGAATGTTAAACAGCTAAGGGGAGGCAGCAGCAAACCATAAATGGACCAAAGAATTATCAAGTAAGGTAAAGCATCCCACCACTTTCCCCTGAGATGGAAAGAAACAAAGCCTAAGGTATTTGCCATGCTAGGGAAATCTGGATTTCATATATTTCATTGTCCTAATAACTACTTCTCTGCTTAGTAAGTTAAGTGCCAATTATTTGTTTGGAACACATGGAGTGTATATATATATATATATATACACACATACACATATACATATATACACATATATATATAGATACACCTATCATGCTGATTTCCTTATTTTTAAAACTCTATCTTCTATTGTGAAATAAAATACTGTTCGTATTCCCTTTATATTTCTCTCTGATATTAGAGTCCCCATATTCCCTAGTGGGTGATACTTGGCAATATCTGGGGACATGTTTTGTCACAACTGTGTGGGACTGTCATCTATTGAGTAAAGGCCAGGGATGCCGCTGAACATCCTACAGTGCATGACACTGGGCTGCCACAATAATTATTTGGCTCCAAATATAAACAGTTCCAAGCTTATGAAACCCTGCTGTAGAATAAACAAGTAAAAATGAAACAAAACATCATCAACAACAGCAATAAAAGAAATCTATTTTTTTTTTTTTTTGGCATGGAGAATAGAATGAACAGGCCAATGTTTGGGTTAAACAATTATATTGCCCTGTTGTTTTCAGAGATGGCAACGAGTTCTACTTCTTTACTATCAGGGTTGAGATTTGAAGAGGAAAATCTTCACCATCAAAAGGAATAAATAGAAATGAGGAAATGAAAAATGACCAGGACAGTGTTATACATGGAAATGTGTGGCATCAAAAGAAACTGATGCACTTTATTCTTTGAAAAGTGTATGAAATGATTGTATTATTTTTCCAGTTTATTTTGGGTTTAATTTTCTTTACACTTACAAGTTGACATCTTGAGATTGTCAAAGCTTCACAAGTCTGAGAAAGTTAGTTTTGTCCTTTATCTCATCTTCTACTGAATCGATAGCTGCAAAATTCAATCCTCTTTATCAGGAGCAGTTCTTAGAGATTTTACCATATTTATACAATGTTTAGATTTGGTAGCTGATGTAAATGATTACATTTTCTCTCACAACCACACTGACATTTATTTAGCATTGGATTCAGCTTTTCAAATTTATATAATCATATATGCTAACAACTCACAAAGCTATAAAACCTCTTATACAAATCTCAAAGCAGGATATATTAAACATAAATATTATTTTTAGAATCATACCACCATTGCAAATATGCTCAAGAGAAGAACTGGCTGGGAATTTGCTTTCATGTATTTTGAGAATCTCAAGATATATTTTTAGAAACTATAAAAAGCGAGGGAAAAATTGTTGCCAGACCCACCAATAGAAGGGGAAAAAGGGACAAAATTACTACTTTGAAAAGTTGCTGTTGATAGTCACATATATACAAGCTCAAAATTGGGACCTACCTTTAAAATTATTCTCAGTTCAAAAATGTTACAAATCAATTTTTTCTGGCCTCTGATGTAAGTGTGAGCATTTTCTAGCATGTGCCTGTATGTTATTACAGTAGTTTCATGTGCCTTAACATATGTTCACCAAATCTGAACTTTAATAAATCAGAGAGACATAACTGCCTTTATAGCATTTTAGATCCCTTGAGCAATACATTGTCTCAAAGACATGATAGTCCCACATCTGTGAATAACAATATAAACCCTATTAAAATAGGTATTGAGAAAATAATCCCCAACACACTAGCATAAGAAAGGCCAAAAGAATAACACATTTAAATGAAATTATATAAAATAAAAAGCAAAGGAAGATTAGTCTACATATATTCAAAATGCTCCAGCCCTGGGCTAGACATTGCACTACAGAGAAATGCAAAAAAAAAAAAAAAAAGGAAGAGATGAAAAAAATCATGTATGATTTTAGACAATGTCCAAGTGTTCCTTATATATCAGTAACTTCCCTAAAAATTAGTTGAGATTAAACTGTCTTAGGGATGAAATGCTTAGGGTGTTTGTTTTTTGCTAGTGTGTGTGAATCATGGCATAATACATGCACTTAACATGGCTCTCTAATTGCAAAGATGATCATATTTCATTATCATATCATATTGATTAATGGAATAATGTCCAGAGGCAATTTTATGATATAAAGCAAGAAGAAAAGGAAGGAGTAATTAATTGCAAAAGGAGAGAAAAACATAATTAATGTAATTCCAATGTTCTTATTGTGGAAACCCTGATAAGGTGTTGTGAGTTGTTAACATATAGGATTATGTACATTTAAGAAGCTATAGCCAATGCCAGATCAATGTCAAACAGTACTGTTAAAATGCTGAGGGTCTCCTGAAATTTCTTTTGCTGGACTCAAAAATCTGTGCAATCCTTTGACACCCTTATTGACTCTTATAGCTCAAAGAATATTGAGGCCTCAATATTGCTGTTGCAGAACTAGATAGTTTTACATGATCTTTCACTTCTTAAGCTCAAAATAAAATTGTTCACTGGAGAAACTGTCAATAGAATGTTCAAGAGAGCAATGCTTCCAACTTTACTCTCCTTCCAACACTTTCAATGATCCGTTTCTCTTTTAAGTTACTTAGGAGCTTCTGTTAGCCTACCTCAACTTTCGCATGTTTTACCTCAAACAAAAAAAAAAAAGAAAGAAAGAAAAGAAACAGCTAGTCTGAGTCAAAATAGGGCTAAGCCAACACTCAGACAATTTAAAAAAAAAATTCCCTACTATCACAAATTTTGTATATGTCAGAAAAATCTGCGAACAATTGACATAATTTCCAGAGAAAATGGTTAGCATTTTTGATGGTGGTAAACATCATCATCTTAGAAAAAATTACCAATTGTTTTTCCCATATTTATTAAACATTACTTAATCAGATGATTGATATACTCAAAGTCTAGGTAAATTTGTTATTCTAAAACACCAAGTTTCTTGGCTTATATTAATTAGCATTGTTGCTTCTTACAAAGGTTTGATTTCTCCCGAAATACTTATCACTTGAAATGGTCTGGAACTTGGAGTGGCAGACATCATTCAGATCATCAATGTACTGCCCACATATTAAACTGAACCAAAAAGAAGAAAGACCTTCCTACCCCATTCAATTTGGATGAGCAACCCACTTATATGTCATTTACTTCAAATTAGCTCTTTTCTTTCCTCCATTAGTTCCACTATAGCAGATGGTATCATTGTAAGTGTTACTATTTGCTGTTGGCACACTACATTCCCTTCTGATGACCAGATGTGTCTTTTGGGCTTCGGTTCTCACAGGTCTGTATGTTATTATTCTTTTTCCCAGCATACTGACTAGGTTAGTAGGTCAAAACCACAGCATTAGCAAGAGAATTGTCCTGGACTATTATGCTACAAAAAAGACAGAGAGGCAGAGAGACAGAGATCTTTATTTTTCACATGAATTGAAAAATTCACTGAGATTTCTTTTTTTAATCTGTTGACTAACGCCTAGAAAAGTTTTCAATGTTTTATTATCATTCTCTCCTATCTCATGGAAGTTGCCAACCAACCTAAAAAAAGAGAAAAGAAAAGGAAAGAAAAGAAAAGAAAAAAGAAAAAAGAAAAGAAAAGAAAACCTCTATTTGGCCAGGGAAAGGTACAAAATGTGAGAATGAAAAAGTTAAGACCCACATTCACCAAGATAATTTTTTAAAATTTCAAGTAGAATTTACCTGCTACAGACAAAACAATGAAAAAGACTTGCTCTTAGATGTCACATGTCACTTAGGTGCATGCTCATAACTTTCTATAAATAAATTTTAAAAAGGTAAAAAGATGTATATTTTGCTGGAAAATGAGCCTTTTTTCTTCAATAGTCACAATTTAAAAAAAATTTGTGTGAACTGTGGTAATTAAAAGGGATTTATCAGTTGTAAAAAGCAGGGCAATAGGTAGTCCTGGATTGGAAACTGCCTTATACAACTCATTCAGCATTTTGCTTTGTTTTGATTTGTTTTGTTTTGTTTTGTTTGTCTGCTTGTGTTCTCTACACAGGAACTAATAAAAAAAAAGTGCTGCTAATTGTAGAAGAATGTGAGGCCAAAGAAAGCTATTTGTGAAACAAGAGAAATAACAAATAGTTCACATGCTCATAGCAATTATCCAATGGAAAGGAAGTAGATGATTAGAATGAGAGTAGGGAAAATTGATGAAAATATGTTTTTGAATAAGCAAGAGAGATCTGGTGCACATGTGAAAAGCAAGATCATCCATTTTATAGGAACAGCAGCGAAGATGAAGGTATGAGCTCTAAGGAAAGAGATTGGTAGATGTGGTAGTGAAAACACAAAGGATTTCTCTTCTGTTTTATGTTTCCAGTGAGAAAGAAAGTACAGTTACCACTTGAGAGCATGGATGGGAAGGAAATATTGGATGTTGGAAGAGAGAAAGATGCAGTTACTTGGGAGAGTGGCAAAGTGAATGTACTAGGCAATGTTATAGGACTTGTGCACAACATGAAGGGCTGACTTGAGGTTAATGAGCCTAAATTTAGAATGATTCTTGTCAGGGAGGCTGGATGGTTTTCAAGAACCACATTCAAAAAATATGTGATGGATTTCAGTTTAGGTAAGAAACGATGCAGAACTCAAACAAATAGGCAGATCCATGTTCAAAAAGAGAGACTTTGCCTTACCTCAAAGTAGTTGTGTGCAAATGCCATTGCTAGATTTTAATTAACATTTAAATATAGGTGCATTATTTCGAGGATTTTTTGTTTTAACTGACAATTGATGATCATATACCATTGAGAAATGCCTTGAATAAACAAGTTTCAGGAAAATTCAAGGTGTAGAAGTTTAAGTTGTAGGAATTAATGAGTAGTCAGACAAGAAGCACCTTATACTGACAACAGACCATGAGAAGCCATATTTTAAAATATTATTTAGATTAGTAATATAAATGTAAAGGAGATCAGAATAAACTTAATAAGAGACATATTGGGGAAACTACTTAAAAAATTCAGTAGTAAAACTAAAGTAACATTCAATGCCAAGTGAGATAAAATTTTCCATAGTGTGACAACTAAATTTTACAAAATGTCAACTTTTTCTCAAATTTTAATTGTTTTCATGAAATTCTATTGAAATTTCCAATTGTGTCCTTTATTAGTGTTTTTTATTATTGTGGTAAAATATACATAACAAAAAAGAACTGCTTTAACCATTTTTAAGTGTAAATTTCTGTGTTATTAAGCCCATTCACACTGTTGTGGGACTATCACCACCATTCATCTCCAGAACCTGTAAAACTTCCTCATTTGAAACTCATTAAATAGTAACTGCCCATTCTCCCTTCCCTGAGTTCCTAGAAACCACCATTCTACTTTCTGTCTCTGATGTTGACTACTCTAAGTACTTCATGTAAGTTGAATCATTCAACATTTATCCTTTTGTGATTGGCTTATTCTACTTACAATAATGCTTTCAAGGTCCATCCATGTTGTAGCATGTGTCAGAATTTCCTTCCTTTTTGCAGCTGAATAATATTCCAGTGTATGTATGTATTCCATTTTCTTTATATATTTATCTGTTGATGGACACTTGGGTTGCTTCCATCTAATGGCTTTTATGAATTATGTTGCTACAGACATGGATGTACAAATACCTGTTTGAGTTTTTGCTTTCATTTCTTTTGGAAAAATACTCAGAAGTAGAATTGGCAACTGTGTTTTTAAACCATAAGAAATAGTTCTAATCTTAATCTGGAATAACTAAGTAACAAGAATATATACACAAAAAGTTTTGCAAAATAAAGGTTATACTAAAAACTGGAAATAATGTTAAAACACATTATAGAACAATAATTAATCAAAAATGTATATCAGATGCAAGGATAGACATTTAAATGTAGCAGAATAACTACCCTAGAAATAGAACATAAGCTTTAAAAATAACTTTATTAGCCATCAGGAAAATGCAAATTAAAACCAAACCACTTCACCATCACTAGGATGACAATACTACTATTACTACCACTACTACTAAACAGATAATAACAGGTATTGGCAAAAATGTAGAGACATTGGAAACTTCATACACTGTGGAAATGTAAAATGGTGCAACCACTCTGAAAAACTATCTAATACTTCTTTAAAGTGTTAAAAACTATCTAATACCTTTTTAAAATGTACTATATGACTCTGCATATAACTAGGTATATCTCAAGAAAAATAAAAATATATTTCCTCCCCCAAAGTTGAATAGGAATGTCCATAGAAGCATTATACTGTTAGCCAAAAAGTAGAAAAAAGCCAAATGTTCATCAACTGATGAAAAGATGAATGTGGTATATTTATACAATGAAATATTGACAATAAAAAGTAATGAAGTACTGATACATGCTACATCATGGATGACCCTTCAAAACATTCTGCTAAATTAAAGAAGCCAATCACAAAGACAACATATTATATGATTCCATTTATATGAATATACAGAATAGATCAATCCATAGAAGCAGAAATAGGTTAGTGGTTACTGAGAGCTAGCTGAACTGTGGGGGAAATAAAAAGTGACTGTTGAACCATATGAAGTTTCTTATCAGAGTAGTGAAAATGTTTTATTGATTGTGGTGTTGGTTGTACAATACTGTAAATATACTCAAAACCACTGAATTGTTCATGCTAAATACGTGAACTCTATGGCATGTGAGTTATCTTACAATAAAGCTATTATCAAAATAACCTTAATATTTGAAAATGAAATGCTTACTCAAAAGGAAAAGGTTAGCTTATAGAAATAATCCCTGATTTTTTTTTACTTGAAATAAACATTTTGAATTGTTCCTATTCACAAATACAAATAGATGCCTATGAAATATTAGACCACATCTGAGGCGAAGGAAAATCTGTGTGACAGGGAAATATTCTCTAAATTAATGTCTGGGAAAAATCACAAAGAAAATTACCAATAATTTGACAATATGAATTTTATAAAAGTCTTCTTTGAAGCATTATGGTAACAAATATCAAATACCTCATAACCATTTATATCATATTGCCCAATAATTTGACTTCCAGTTATGAATTATAATACAATAATATGAACTCATTATCATTTTGGATGCCTCTTATTTCTTTTTATTTCTTCCTTTTTTTTTTTCTTCTGACTGCTATAGCAAGGATTCTAGTACTATGTTGAATAAAAGCTGGGAGAACAGGCATCCTGATCTTGTTCTTGATCTTAGAGGAAAAGCTCTCTGTTTTATATCATAGAATTTGATGTTAACTGAGGATTTTTCATGTATGGCTTTTATAATGTTGTGGTATACTCCCTCTAAACACACTTTGTTGATTGTTTTTATCATGGATGGTTGTTGTACTTTGTCAAATGATTTTTCTGCATCTATTGAGATGATACTGTGGTTTTTATCCTTTATTTTTTTGATGTGACATATCACATTGACTAATTTGCAAATTCTGAACCACTCTTGCATCCCTGGAATAAATCTTACTTGGTCATGGTAAATAATTTATTTTAATGTATTATTGAATTCAGTTTGCTAATATTTTGTTGAGGATTTTTGTATCTATGTTTATCTGAGATATTAGCCTGCAGTTCTCTTTTTTAGTGGAGTCTGTCTGGTTCTGGTGTCAGGGTAATGCTGGTCTTATGGAATGAATTTGGAAGTTTTCCTTCCCTTTCTATTTTTTGGAATAGTTTGAGAAGAATAGGTATTAATTCTTCTTTAAATGTTTGGTAGAATTTGCCTGTGAAGCCATCTGGTCCTGGGCTTTTGTTTGTTGGGAGTTTTTTGATTACTGATCCAATTTCATTTCTGGTAATTGGTCTGTTCAAATTTTCTCTTTCTTCCAGTTTTAGTTTTGGTAGGTTGTATGTTTCTGGGAATCTATTTTTTCTATGTTGTCCAATTTGTTGACATATAATTTTTAATAATATTCTTTGTATTTCTGTTGTGTTGGGTGTTATTTTTCCTCCTTCCTTCTGATTTTGAGTCCTCTCTCTTTTTTTCTTGATGTGTTCAGTTAAAGGTTTATCAATTTTATCTTTTCAAAAAACCAGCTCCTGGATTCATTAATCTTTTTATAGTTTTTTTTTAGTCTCTATATCATTTATTTCTGCTCTAATCTTTATTATTTCCCTTCTAATCTTGGGCTTTGTTTGCTCCTCTTTTTCTAGCTCTTTAGGTATAAGCTCAGGTTGTTTACTTGAGATTTTTTTCCTGTTTCTTGATGTAGACCTGTATTGCTATCAACTTCCTTCTTAGAACTGCTCTTGTGGCATCCCAATGATTTTAGACCATTGTATTTTCATTTTTATTTGTCTCCATGTGTTTTTTGGTTTCCTCACTGATTGATTCTTTGTTTAGTAGCATGTTGTTTAGCATCCATATATTTGTGTTCTTTCTGGATTTTTTTCTTATCATTGATTTCTAGTTTCATACCATTGTGGGCAGAAAAGATGCCTATAATCATCATTTTAATTAAGTGGGTGCATTATATCCTCTAGTTTTATATTTCCTCAAGAGATTCTCCCAAGGCTACTTGGAACAGTATAATAAACAATAGAAGTTTTCTCTCAGTTTTGATTTTAGAAAGTATAGTTTACCAATCCTTAAATAAAATGGCTAGCCATATGGGCAAAGAATGGATGACTAGACAAACTGTATTGAGTGCATTTTTATGTATATTAAACTTACTGCCAATGTGTATATAGATGGACTTTGAATGGACATAGACAGTAATTATGTTTTTAATATACTTCAAAGCATGAGTGCCAAAACAAGAAGACAGTTTTTTTTGTTTTGTTTTGTTTTTAAAGATTTTATTCATTTTTCAACAGAGAGAGAGAGAGCGAGAGAAGGAACACAAGCAGGGGGAGTGGGAGAAGGAGAAGCAGGCTTCCCGCCAAGCAGGGAGCCCGATGCGGGACTCGATCCCAGGATCCTGGGATCATGACCTGAGCTGAAGGCAGACGCCTAACGACTGAGCCACCCAGGCACCCGAGAAGACAATTTAACAACTTGCTAATCTATGTCAAAATAACTATGAGGAATACTATGATTTTGAGGTAATACAATATCTCAGGAAGAAAGGCAGAATAAGGGCATATGTGCCCCATCCCTAAGGAGCTCTCAAATGTCCAATTACATTACCTCCTTCTAGGATAAAAACATAAAACAAAACAAAGCAACAACAAAAAAACAATGCCTAGTCTATATAATTTACAATCAAATGTTAAATGTTCAATAGACACACAAAATTTCAGATAAAATATGAACACAATGTAATACCATATGGCCAATGTACTCTACTGCACAGATGGCTCATAGAAATTTACTGAAGATAGTTTGGAGATTTACTATATTCACATAAGTTAGGGTACATAAATTGCGGCAATACAAAGAGAAGATTAAACAATAAAATGAACAAAAAAGGTGTGGAAAAACATGCTATCATAAAGGAGATGAGAGTGGATGTGTATCAGGAGAATAACAATATAATGGTTTGAAAACATTTTATTTTAAATTAATAGCAACTCACGTCACATGACTTAAAGATGAGAATATTGAAGCCATATTACAGATGACAACAAATGAAGATTAATGAGCAAATAATCAATTCAGATTATTAAATTAATAAATTGCTACAACATGGTATGATGACTAAGAATAGCTTAAGGGTGATACAGATCTATTTTAATAAAATTGGATATATTGCTTCAAATATGTGATAGAAATTTTATTGTCTTAAACATAATAGTCTTTTTTAAAATTAATTGTCTTGAGAAATGAAAAAATACATTCTATTTAAGATGATAAAGCAGTACAAAAAATCCCTAATGAAGATCACAGGTAATATCCTAGTGATTAATGAGACAATTAGGCACACAGGCATCCTATTTAAGGTCCTCTGATGAAAGGTAACTATATAGTCTTTTTTTGGTCTACTGAAAATGATATGGTGCATTCCATCCGCTTCACCAATTGTGTTGTCAATTTAAAATCATATTCATTATGTATTCCAGCATTCCTATTTAACAGTTGTCTGGCTAACAAATGTCTCTAAAATATAATGTTGTTGTTTTTATACAAAACAAAATTGAAATCAACTCATTATGTAGTTAATGCACATAGAATCAGATATTTAAGGACCCTAACTTTGCAGAAAAGGTTGATATATATAATTGTAGTATTTTATTGGCTTAAAATATATAACTTATTTAATGAAAATACATGCTCATAAGAAATAAGAGTATAGAAGTGTAGTAAAGGAAGAGCAATAATCGCTTTCTTGATTCACCTTACTCACCCACTGCACCATTTCCACTTCCCGTAGGTAATAACTGCTAACCATACCTTATGTATACTTTGAGAAATTTTTTATTCACAAGAAAATTCAGCGTGTGTGTGTGTACATTTGAGTGTATACATATATACACACTTGCCTTGAAAAAAATATATCCATATTTACATATATATGTGTAAATATAGGTTGAAGAACATAAAAATCATATACATATACTTAATTTTCAATTTCTATATTTTGTTGTACCTTATAGTTATACCATAATTGGTTTTGCTATTTCAACAGGCAGGGACTTAGATAGACTCAGTTTTGCAATATTATAAATAATGCTGCAATGAACATCTTGGCATAAATATCTGTGGTAATTGTGTTACTCTATCTGTAAAGTGGTTAAAATGGAATCTATTTATCAGATGTTATGCACTTACATTATATACAGTGCCAAGCTGTCTTCCAAAATGACTGACCCAATTTATATTCTTATCATTTTTTAACACCCTTACAGTTTTCTCTGCTTCCATTCTCCAATTTTCCATTTGACACAGTGATCACTTTAAAATGTAGATTTGTCACTTCTCTCCTTACAATTTCCCAATCCCTTTCTACTGTATGTGTTGGGGCTGCCCACAGAATACCACAGACTGAGTGGCTTAAAAAATAAACATTGATTTTTCTCAAAGTTCTGGAGGCTGGAAGTCCAAGATCAAGGTTCTGGTAGTGTTGGTTTCTGGTGAAACCTTTCTTCCTGATTTGCCGAAGACCACCTTTTCATTGTGTTCTAATGGACTTTCCTCAGTGATTGCATCAGAGATCTTTGTTGTCTTTTCCTCTTCCTAAAAGAAGTCTAATCATATCAGATTAGCCCACTCTTATGGTCTCCTTGAAACTTAATGACCTCCTCAACCTCCAGTTATAAAATAAATAAGTAATGGGGACTTAAGATACAGCATGGTGACTATTATTAAAAATACTCTATTGTATATATGAAAGTTGCTAAGAGACTAGATCTTAAAAGTTCTCATGAAAAGATTTTAACTATGTGTGATGATGGATGTTAACTAAGACTATGGTGGCAATCATGTCAAAACATATACATATAGCAAATCATTATATTGTACAACTAAAACTAATACAATATGTGGGGATTCATAGTGCCGGGATAGATAAGATTTAAGTGAAATATGTCTCCCATGGTGAGACTGATTAAAAAGCAAAGGAGGAGTGCCTAGAATGCTGGGTCTCCTTTAAAGTTTTTGAGCTGAAAGCAGCCAGATCCTTACTGTGGCTCAATGCTCTCACCTAGGGAGTAAATGTTTAACATAGATGAGAAACACTCTCACCTTATGGTCATGTATTCATCATACCCTTAGCCTGCACACACGTCATGAACACTGCTTGCTTCAATCATGCATTGCCCCATATGTCTATGTCTCGATTATTAAAGCTTAACATTCCTTTCTATTTTTCTGCTCTTGATGTATTGATAAGACTTGCAATAAAAGCGGAGACTAAATCTGGTTCAGGACCTTTCACCACTAGAGCAACCGGTCTCCTCCCCCTTTCCTTTCTCCTGTTTAGGTGTCTGGAGTAATCTTTTCATTCACTGCCTCAGTTTGCTGGCCAAACCCAGCAACAATATTATGTTTATTATATCTAAATAGAAAAATTAATTAAAAATTAAAATCCATCTATCCTGAGGCTGCCATATTGCGATTTTGCCTAAGCCACAAGAAAGGACCACATGCATGGATGGAACTAGAGGGTTTATGCAAAGCAAAAAAAGTCAGTCAGAAAAAGACAAATACCATATGATTTCACTCACATGTGGAATTTACGACACAAATTGAAAGAATATAGAGGAAGGGAAGGAAAAATACAGTTAGATGAAAATTGAGAGGGAAGTAAACCATAAGAGATGCTGAACTCTAGGAAACAAACTCAGGGTTGCTGGAGGGGAAGTGGGTAGGGGGAAGGGATAACTGGGTGATGGGCATTAAGGAGGGCACCTGATGTAATGAACACTGGGTGTTATATGCAACTGATGAAGCACTAAATTCTACTCTGAAGCTAATAAAAGAAGAAGAAAAAGAAGAAGAAGAAGAAGAAGAAGAAGAAGAAGAAGAAGAAGAAGAAGAAGAAGAAGAGGAGGAGGAGGAGGAAGTAGTAGTAGTAGTCGTAGTAGTAGTAGTAGAAAGGGCCACATGTAGTCATTCCAGTTAATGGTTCCAGCTAAGTCTAGCCTTCAATTATCCCCAGCCCAGGTTTCAGACTTGTGAGTGAAGAAACCTACAGATGATTCTGGACCATAGCCATTAAAGGTTCTCCCTACTATCTGAGACTTCCTGCTGATACCACAGACATTAGAATCAGAGATAAGCCATCTTTTCTGTATCCTGACCAAATTCCTGATCCAGAGAATCTATAATGATAATAAAATAGTTATCATTTCATGCCACAAAATTTTGGGATGGTTTGTTACACATCAATAGATAACTAGAATTCTTTGAATATAGTTGCATTTTATTTTTTAACTTAGATTATTTTAGATTACTGCGAATGATTATTAGTTAAACTAGTGATAGAAAATACAAAAGTAGAAGGAAGAAAAAAAAGTTGAAGAGAAAAAAGTAGAAAGAGGGACTCCCAGGTATAGGAGCATGAGAAAATTAGCAATCCCTCTCAGTAATTAAGAAAGCATATAGTTCCACTTCAAGGAAAATGGAGTAGATATGTTTTTCCATATTCCTGTCAGTAAATACAACTAAAAAGCCTGGACATTTACATACATAAATGTTGTGTGTGTATGTGTGTATGTAAATATATACACATTTTTCTATTTAATAATAATAATAGTATATATAAAACCCAGTTGAAAAAACAAGTCATCTAACTTTTAGGCCAGTATGCTGCCACCAATCTTTAGGCATTTGACTTTGCATATTGGGGCTATAGCTACATGGCCAAGGGTTTTTAGTCCTGTTTCGATAAATGAGTTACCAAAATGTAACTGCAAGTTTTACTTCCACATTTGATTAGGATTTTTTGATTTCTTACTCTTTTGACCTTTATCAAGGCATGGGTTCCTAAAGGGACACAATGGCAGAGGAATACTATTAATACTATTAACTGAAATACATTGACCGGCAAATATTCAAAAGTGATAAACGGGGAAAAATATAAAAGTCAGCAAAATTAAAGTAAGATAGGTATTCAACATTAAATTGGTATTTTTCATATCTTTGAAATGTTATAATAAACACATTTTTCCCCTCTTCTCTTCTCCCCCCCCACTCTTCACTTTCTTTTCCCCCCTCCCATCTTCTCTTTATTGTTGTATTAGTTAATGTAGACTATTTCAGATGAATTTCATATTGCTATTTGCTGAATGCTTTCTCTACACTGGAAATTGACAAGTTATCTTATTTAACTTAACCTTACAACTCATTAAGTTTGTAACTTAAAAATTCCTAAAGAGTATGTGTGTACTTGCACATTAAGACCTTGACACTGTGCCATATGCACTATATCCACTATTTCATTTAGTCTTTGTGGTAATTCCATGAGGTAGTACTTTCATCATCTATTTTGGAGGAAACTAAACCTGTCAATGGATGAATAAACTGTCTAAAGTGGAATCTTGCAGTGAATTACATAACTGTAATGACATTACATAACATCTGTTCTCTTTGATTTCACAGTTCTAGTTCTTAACTACTGCAATTCTCTCTTGCATTTCACTAAAGAAAGGTTTAGCATTTTTGTCATCCTAATTTGAAAGTCACATAGTAAGTAACTGACAGAGCTAACTAGAACTTCTGATTAATAATGAAAATTATTTATTCAAAACATGGTACATCAATTCCTTGACTACCAAAAAGGCACCATAAAATTAAAATGTGTGATGTATACTTCTTACCAACAGAGGTGTACAGTCTGATTGTGAACACTGGCAGATACAAATGATTTCAGATTATAGGAGTGAATTCCTAAGTAAGTGCATTTTAGTCACTGCTCCCACGGAATTTTGATTATAACTTGTCATTACCTTTTACTTCCATAGTGCGTGGCTGATAAGATTGTGTAGAGAATTCTTGGTATAGTACCAGGAAGATGTCCTGTCTCAGTTTTACCTATTATTTATTCATTTCTATATCTTATTATATTTAACTATATAAAATAACTTATTTGAGGAATAGAATGAGCTATAAAGACAAATTTAAGTTCAAAATTATGTATAAATTATACTCAGGGGAAGATTAAAACTTAAGTAAAGAATGGATAACCCAGAAATCATATTTTTCTAATTGTATCCCTATTCCATCTCGGTCTTGAGTAATCAATCAAACTTCTCTTAGACTCATTAGTTATTTAAAAAAAATATTTATCAAGTGCCTGTTGAAATAAACCAGTGGGGGAAAAAAGGTAAATCAGTGAATAAAAGAACAAAGAGGGGAGATTCCTAAACTCATGGAATTCTTATTCTAGAATATTGACAAGTGATACTCAGTAAGTAGAAAAAGTAAAATTAATTAGTGCATTAGAAATGAGAAGTATCAATAAAAAGAACAAATAATAAGGGTGCATAATGGGGTGGAGGGAAAAGTAAATATTATGGCAGGAAAATAACCACAATTTCTACAACATAACACCCTTTCATGGATCACTTGGAGGCAAGTTCTTATCAAAGAGCCTGTGGAACTTGAGGAATTCTTTGGGCCAATTTCAAACATGATTGCTATTTCACTGATAAAAGGAACCCTAGATTTTGGCTAAAGATTGGAATAAAGTACCTGTGAAAAGGAACTATAAGAATATAAAAGACTGAGTACTAATAAAAGATGGTTTCTGTTAAGTGCTCATTATTCAGCACTGTGTAAAGTTTTGTGCATTATTTTTTTTATGCTTAAAAAAATTCTAATGACATAGGCAAATGTTACATCCATTTTTCAGAGGTGAAAGAGGGCTAAGGGAGACAGTGATTTACCCAGGGTCAGAAATTTAGTATGTAGAAGAGGAAAGTTTTCTCACCCAAAATTGCTGAGACCAAGTTTTTAATGACTACTACCACTCATCTAGATGGGTATGTATCTTTATACCCCAGATCTCTAAGAGACTCGAGTAAAGGAAAAATTATTCAGATCCCCATCCAATTATATCAACCTGAAGCAAATGTGGTAATATGTGTTCTAACAGAAAAAGTGTAGAGGTAAACTTGTAGGGCTTCTGTCTTGAATTTTGCATAATGTGGTGATGGTAGCGGGGAGTTACTAAAGCAGTCACAGACCCAGCTGGGAATGGGGTGGAAATTGTAACAGGTCCTCTCTCTCTGAGTACTTTAGGTTGTTTTATTTTGTCTTATTTTCTGAATCAGTGAAGACTAGTTCTAGGTTTGGGGGGGTTTTGTTTGTTTGTTTGTTTGTTTGTTTGCTTTTACTCGAATAGTTTATGCCCATGTGGACATTTAATTATACAGCTTGTGTACACCGAAGGTGAGTTGCCTGTTTTTTCTTTCTCTCAACAGTTCTTCCTGGTAACTCCTTTAGTATACTTCAAATATATACAAAGCAGGAGTCTGACTTAGCAAACATGATGAATATAGAAATTCAAAGCTGCTTGCATAGGAAAAAAAGTGGTAATTTGTATCAAACACAAGGATGTATTTGTTGGAGGATATGGTCACCCCTTGATGTATTCATGTTCCTAGATTAGAATGTACATGTAAGAAAGCTTCCCAAATAATTTGCATGTTAAAATTTGGTGTATTTGAAAGTTTGGTGGTATATAAAAGGTGTTTAGGCAAACATCTGGATATAGGACAAATCATATCACTTTGTTTTTCAATAAAACTCCATTTGTGAAAAAAATTAAAATATTGTGTCTAGATAGAATTTCTCAAAATAAGATTTTTAGTGTATGAAAGTATTTAATAATGAAGGAAACATTCTTAGAAGTCAAAAGGGATCATGACCTGAGCCAAAGGCAGACGCTTAACTGACAGCCATCCAGGCATCCCTCCACTTTTTCTTCAAGCATTGAAACAGTATGGTAGTGCAATTAAATAGAAGGATAAATCTCTATACCTTGGCATAAAACATTTTTCAAGGTACATTTATTTACTATCACAACTTATTTTTTATAATCAGTGAGTGTCATAGTCTAACATTTCTAAAACAGACCAGTTCATCTTTATCGTTTTAACTGTAGTTCTTTGGTTTAAAATTTTATTTAGGAATTTTTAATTTGTGCTAAATTAAATGATTTTCTAAATATTTCATAAGTATATATATAGGACACTTAAGATTTATATCAGGACGTTTAATGGAGTGTGAGAGGTGCTTTTATTTTTTATTCTCCCCATCTGAATTTTAAATTTAAGAATATGTATTTACTACATAAAGTGAATCCTTCATTAAAACTAAAAGGCTTTTTGAATGGAAAATGTAACTTTGACCTACATTTCTATTTCATTCTATGCAAAAGATTATTATTACCTTGGCTGCTAAGAGTTCCTTAAAAAGCAGAGTATATTTAAGATGTTTGTTATTATTAGCAACATGTCTGCTGCTGAAGATTCTACTGGCTGAGAAAGGAAAGCTTTCTCGGCACCTTTGGCAATGACATAAGCATGCTCTTCTTCATTCTCTTGGTACTTCATGACTAGAACATATGCTTTGACATGTGTTTCTATAAATATGGTGAGTTGTGCTGTTATCTACACTGGTGTCTTAAAAACTCATGTTATATAAAAATGATTTAATCTGGGTTGGGAATTTTTTTTTCTTTTTGGTTTAAGGATCAAAATCTCAAACCCACCTTTCCATCTTCCCATTCCAGCTCACTCTCTCTACAAATTTGAACAATCTTTCATCTCCCTCAAGAATGAAAATCTATTAATCCTAGAATACTTTCACTTATTTTCAAGAACATTTCCCTCCTTTCCGGAATAAATTGGATGCATTTATTTTATACATCAAATACATACTCCTGCAGTCATCTTCAACTCCTTTACACCTCCACTTGCAAAGCCAGCTCAATTTAAAAATCTGTTTTGTACTGCCTTCTTCTGGACCAGCAGGATATAGCTGGAGAATACTATATAATTATACCGACTTTCTTATAGTAAAATTGAGTATGTCATATGAACTCTTCCTGTTTGTACATTCACACTCTATTCTCTTAGATGGCTCTATCTTATCTCTATTATGCACTATAATGCAACCCTATAATGCCTCCTAGGACTCTTGCTATAGGAATAAATTGATGTTAAAAACACTGAAAAACAAACTGAGGTTTCTAGAGGGGAGGAGGGTAGGGGGATGGGTTAGCCTGGTGATGGGTATTAAAGAGGGCACATTCTGCATGGAGCACTGGGTGTTATGAACAAACAATGAATCATGGAACACAACACCAAAACAAATGATGTAATATATGGTGATTAACATAACAATAAAAAATTTAAAAAAATACTTGTTGATGAATGAATTATATGGTGACCATATTGAATTCATTTTGATTTTTCAGTTACCTTTTTCACATTGAATTATCCAGAAAGGAAAAAAAAAGAATTTTTTTGAAAATGTGTTCTTTTTTTCCCCCTCTTTTTAAAGGGTTTTTAATTGTTTTTTTTTCTTTTACTTAAATTTACAAATTATCTTCTTAGGATTTAATTCAGTCTGGTTCCTTATTCTATTGTTTTTTGTTTTGTTTATAACTCGACCAAAATTTCTAATTTTGCTTTCCTACTTTTCTTCAGGATAAAACAATATTATCTTAGTATAAACTGCAAAATAGTCCCCAATAAAATAATATGTACTATTCAGATGTAGGCAAAATTTTCTTTTACATTTGTGCTTGATATACCATAATGTGCCACAGAGTTTGAGAATGTCTTTGTAAACTCCCATTTATAGATGCAGTTTGCTTTAGGAAAATTACTATATATATCTTATGTTCTATTTCTGTTTTATGTTTTCTCTAAATGGAAATTGATAAAAACAGTAATTTTCACATTATATTATTTTATTTGTTAAAAGTCATACTTATCAGGTACTGGTAATTTGTTACTAAGTTCAAGAGACCACTATAATAAAAGGAAGTAAATTACATAATCAAATATTTCTTTATATATACCACACAAATATACTTTATATAACTTCAAAGCCTCATGACATATTTTAAAGGAAAGGTAACAACTTTAAAAACAAACTGTTTCAAACACACTGTATAAAACTGTGGGAAAGGGATGGGAAAGTGACAGTAAAATTAATTATTCATGTCATTTTTATTCAGCACTGAGATGTATTGGTTTCAGGCATGGTTGCTGTAAGGGGGGGAAACTAATTAAAGGAGCAAAGAACTCAGAGTCACCTAATGTCATTTTTAAACTTTAAAAGGAAATTTGGAAAGGAAATTTGATAAAATGCTACCTTACATCAAATGTGAACCATCAGACAAAAGCATAACTGATATTGAAGCTTTTCAGTTCAGCTCCGAGCTTAACAAATATTGATTTAAACGTCGTCCTTCTCATGCATGAATATCATGTACAATAAACTTGAATTTAGCTATTGCTTTGACTTCCCTTGATGGGGAACTCCTTTTCCCATTACAGGTTTCCTTCCCCCTTGCTGATTACTCTACACTAGATCTGCTAGAGTTTGACTACACCCAGCACACACATTTCAAATGTGGCCTAATTGGATTAAACGGACCTTTCCCCCATTATGTTGGAGACTCCATGACAATTAAGGCAGCCTAAGCAATCTAAGCACACATTAAATTTTTTTTTTTGGCAGCCACCAAATAATTTATCAGGGACTATGTGGCCACCTCAAACAATATCCTTAATATCTTAATAGTCATAAGTCTCTTGGGTAAAAGTAAATGTCCCCATCTTTCTTGCTTTTTTTCCTACTACCTTCTTCCCCTCCATTCTATTTCATATATTTATATATAAACATAGATATAGATTTACATATAGATATAATGTATAAGTTATATAAGATTTAAATTAATGTATAAAGATATAAATATTATTTGGAGTAGCTGCCAGAGTCATGATGCATGCTTTTCTGGAATCATCCTGAAACTATATAATGGGGTCTCAACGTCCATGTCTGTACTGCTTGACAACACCTCCTTGTACGCAGTTAATGATCAGTGGGTAAAAACCTGATTTAGTTGAGATTTTCAGAATTCCTCACCAGTACTTCCTAGACGGGATTTAGAAAAAGAAGACTGGCTTCTCTCTGGTGTATCTGCCAAGTGAGAGAGAAATGTTGGCAGCCATGATATGAACTAACAGTGGCAGGTGATCTGCAGAAGGAAAGAATGAAGTTGATATGCAGATAAAAGAGAGAGAAAGGAGGGAGAGAAAGAGAAAGGAAAGAAAAAGAGAGAGAAAATGCTGAATATCTATTTCTACAAACCCCTACTCCTAAATAGATTCATGCTTTGCCTTTGGTTTTGTTATTATATGAAAAAATAAAAAACGTTTTCAATAAATTCCCTTCTTTTAAGGAAACTCAAATCAGCCTTCCGATATTTAGAATCAAATGAGAAAGGTCTAATATTGTGTACATTTGTGTGTCCGTTCTTTTTATACAAAAATATTCATACTACATATATATCATTCTATTTCCTTTTTATTTTTTTCAAATTTAACAATGTGTCATGGACAATATTCTATGTAGTTGAATTTTTCACATTTCTTATCAGTAATCTTATATCTCATCAGGTATTGCAACACTTTGAGCCTGCCCCTCTCTTGTCTGTCATGTTCACCTTCTCCCCTTTTCTCTACCACCCAGAGTTAGTTATAATGTTTCTCCTAAATTTAAAAAAAAATGTAATATATTTTAGACTCACTATTATTTTTATTATTTATCATCAAAGGTGGGTCCTTTTATATCACTGAAATCCCAAACTGTAGACTACTCTCTGTGATTTATATAGCTGATAATTTAAATATGGTTCAAGACAAAAAGTAGTGACTCAAGAGTAAGACAAATATAAACAAAAAGAATAATGCCAGATACCATGTATCTACTATATGCTAAGCATATGTGCTCTCAACATGCATTAGTATATTTTGATCTTCACCCAAAATTTCTAATTTAGTATTATTTTTCTCATTTTACAGTTAGAAAACCAACTCTAAAGAGATTACTTCCCTTGTCCAGGGTCTGAGAGATTAAGGCATAAATAGAGTTCAAACCAAATGTTTTTCTGACTACAAATGTGTATTGAAAGAATGTACAGTGAATTAAGATATGAGGCATCGGATATCTCTGAAATAAATCATAGATGATAACTTAAACTATAATTTTGCAATAAATCCAGTTTGGGGTGACACAGGGAAGTTCAATAATAAAGAAGTAAAGATCAGACTATTTGCCCAAAAGTAAGTTTAGAATTAAAATTAGTTCCTAAACAAACTCAATTGGCATTCTTACCATTTGCATGGATTTCAGAACTCCATCGGGGACTTTTTTATTCTGTCTTTTTAAAACTGAAAAGTATGAACCTTAAAATCATACCTAAAAGAATGTTTAGAATGGAAGAAGTACACTGTGAAAATAAGGGACAATGTAAGAAAACTAAGTGAATATTGCACATTTTCCTGATTTATTAAACCATTGCTTGACAAAGGAAGGCATGATAACATGAAAAGGACTGAATGTAAACTCTGTGTAAATTGAGAGAGTCACTGTAGGAAAGTCTCCATTTGGAAAGAATTACTCACTTTATCTCCCCTCATCCACTGTCCCCTCTCTTTCTCGCTCTTTTGTGTATCTCTCACATACACATACAGAGATGTTATCATTATGATCTGTTTTGTGAGTTCCTCATAGAATTACTAGTTCACAGTCTCCAGAAAAATAAAAAAAAAACAAATAAGGCAGGTGTTTGTAATTGTTGTAGTACCTAAAGTAGAAATATAGTCAACATGATGGCTTTAGAGTTTTAACCTGAATTATTTATAGCACCATGTTCAAAAACCTGAAATTAACATTTTTGCTGTTTTATAAGTCTACTAGAATATCTTTGTCTCTTTTGCCATACTCAACGTCTCATGTGCATGAGATATGTTTTTTGGGGGAAATTTTCAAATAATTGTTGAGGCAAGGAAAAATGTTCAGCAATGCTTTTGAAAATTACAAAAGGCACTGTCATGTGTTGAAAACATATTTTTGGCCTTTGAAAAATTGATTAACATTGGCTTTCAGGACTGGTTTGGTCGCTTTCTGTCAATGAGATTTGGCCAAATGAATTAAATTCTATGAGCTGTGGTTTTCTCATGCGTAAAATGAAGCTTATATTCAATTATAGTACTGTTAGGAGGACTAGGGTTGATAAAGTAGATAAAGAACAGAATCAGGGAATTCCGATAAAGATGATAGCTAATAGCGCCCAATAATTATCAAATGCTTACGATGTACCAATTTTAAACTCAGTGCAGTTTATGAATGAAGATATTTGATCCTCAAAATAATACCATAAATTGACTAATATAATTATCCCCATTTTACAGATAACAAAACATAGAGTTTAATAACTAAATCACAGAGCCAGTATTTGAACTCAGTCTGCCTGAGAGTGTGTAATCTTTACTAAAATCCTACTTTTTCTCAAGCAAAAAAACAAAAATGGAAACACACACACACAACACAAAAAATATTTATTTAAAAAGAAACAAAGAGCATGAAATAAAAAACTAGATACTCAGCAAATAAAATATAGTTAAAAAGGAAATAACATTTCACATGAGTTCACATCCTCCACTCCTATCAAAGAATAGTTGTCAGATATTTAAAATGGAGATAACTGAAAGAGGATTTTCTTTTCTTTCCGTCTTTTTCTTTTTAAAGATTTTATTTATTTATTTGACAGAGAGAGACAGCGAGAGAGGGAACACAAGCAGGGGGAGCCAGAGAGGGAAAAGCAGGCTCCCCACTGAGCGGGGAGCCTGATGAGGGGCTTGATCTCAGGACCCTTGGGATCATGACCTGAGCCGAAGGCAGACGCTTAACGACTGGAGCTACCCAGGCACCCTCCCCCCCCTTTTTTGAGGATTTTCATAATAAGCTATTCTCCCTAGTTTAGAAATACAATGAGTCATAGTAGATTGGGAAATAAATTCTTAAGATTTCTTCAATAATAATGAGATTGGCAGGACAGATCTAAAGATGTATGCAGGCTATATGAAGATTCTGAGAAACCTCTTCTGGAGCTAAATATTAATCCACAGCAATTGTTGGAGAAAATAACCTTGGAGAAGAAATTTCTCAGCTAGTTTTTTTTTTTTTTTAACTCCTGAATCAATTTCCTGACTAGGAGGGGTGATTTGTACACATTATTCTCCTGTTGAAGTATAGAAAAGAGGCATCTGTGCAATGAAAATAATATACTGAACACAAACATACAGCCTATGGACTATAGGACTGTAACCATGACCAGACATGTCACCAAATTGGTTGCTACCCTAAGGAAGAGATCAAGTCAAACCAAAGTGGCATCCCTTCCTTCAGAGAACAGGTTAAGCTTTTCATGTGGAAGAGTAGACCATATGCTTAGGACCCAACAAAAATTTTACAAAAACAAAACACAAAAGCACAGAGCACTCACAAAATTCTTCTCTCTCTCCTAACAATCTTTATGACACTGGCATTATTGAATTTTACTACCAAAAAAAAAAAAAATCCTGAATCTATCTAGCTAGAAATATAAGCTCATTTCAAAAGGATAAAAAAATAAAGATGAATTTGAGATAACTTTACCAACAAAAGAAAATAAACCAGTACAAAAAGCAAAAAAGTAAGAATTATAAATGTAATTAAATTTTCATCTGCATGACAAAATGTATTGAAAGAGGTTAAGGAATAATGCAAGTACTTTCATTTATATTTTCTTGGCTAAAGTCATTTAGCCACAACCAACTTCCAAATGAGAAGCAAAAATCCTCCTATGTCCCTGGAAGAAGAGGTGAACTGTATGTCCTCTCTCTCTCTCTCTTTCCCTTTCTCCTTTTCTCTCCCCTCTTCCCCTTACCTTTCTTCCTTTCTTCCTCTCCCATATCTCTCCTCTTCATCTCCCTCTCATTGCCTTTCTCCTCCTACCCCATCTCTCTTCCTCTCTCCACTCTTTATATTGAACACTGTTTAGTGACTTTCCAATTGTGCTACCAGGTATACTACATAAAAATTTTCCCTTGCATTATAAAATAAAAGGAAAAATGTATCATATGGTTATCAGAGTGGCTTGACAAGGTATTTTCAGATATGGCACTATTAGGATTACATACTTTCAAAAAGTGTTAAGTATCTATTATATGCACTGCAATATGTTATGTGGTATTATGAAACTAAAAACATTAATGTATGATGCTAAGCTTTCTTTTCTTTTATCATTTCCTTTTGAGTGTGGTCCAAATACACCATTCTGAAACACTGTTGCCATGAGGTGATTTTAAAACGTTTTAGTGGAGAAAAGTCCAGACACTTCCCAGAATTCATGATTTATTTGTAATATTATATTCTTATTTTTAGCAAACAGTTGTCTGTGATTACAACTATGGCACATGAGTTCTAACATAAAACTAACTCTATAAAAAAGATTAATAATCAGAAAAAATGTTTCTTATATTAATTTTTCATCATCAGTATATATAATCTCATTAACATCTAGTTTCTGCATTTATAAATTAGGGATAGCGATAAACTTATATTTGCTGTGAGAATTAAGTGATATGGTATATAAAAAGCACTTATTGTACTGTTGCTTTGTAATCAAACAAAGAATATTCTGTTATTAATCCTGAAACCCTTATAATTGTTAAGTAGACATCTCTTAAAATCAATGTTATAATGGAAGCAAATCACATACAAACAGAAAGCACATGCATAATATATATAAGATGAAGAATTAGTTCAGAAAAGAGTGTGCATTTCAAAAAAAAATTCACCACTTTCAAAGAAATGAAAAAAAAAATAGACTCTGAAAGTGTTGAGGGAGAGGGATTGAGAATAAAAGAGAAAAAGAGAATGAGTTAAAGAAAAGAGGGAAGAAGAAAGAAATGGAAAGATAACAAAGAAGAAATAGACTGAAAAAGAGTAGGAAAGAGTAGGAAAAGTAAACTGGAAGAAATTTGGAAATAAATGAAACATAATAATAAAAATGTTTTACACATGAAAACCATACTAGAAATAAAAATAAAATATAAATATATATTTCTAAAGATTTTATTTATTTATTTATTCATTCATTTATTTATTTTAGACTGAGAGCGTGCACGTGAGTGGGAGGAGGAGCAAAGGGAGAGGGAGAGAGAGAATCTCAAGCAGATTCCACACAGAGGGTAGAGCCCAATATGGGGCTCAATCTCAGGACCCTGAGATCATGACCTGAGCCAAAACCAAGAGTCAGAGACTTAACTAACTGAGCCACCCAGGCACCCCTGTAAATATAAGTTTTATACAATAAAATATAAAATAGGTAATGAAAATTAAAGTCAAATATATGTATTAGTGGCTACAAAAATTATATGAAATAAAACAAAAAAGAAATGGTAGTACAGAACATAAAGAAATTATGATAGGTAAGATAGGTAAGAAGAAAAAAGGAAATTCATAAGATAACTGCTATTTTTTAAAAGTAGAAAATAGCAAATAAACTAAAAAATATTCTGATATAAAAGGAGAAAACTTTCCTGAAATAAAGGAATATGCCAGAAGCAGATTTTGAGATGAAGAATGTATGAAAAGGATAATGAGTTTTTCCAAGATAAACAGTAGGGAAATAGAGAAATGGAAACAGAAATGGAAGGAAGCCAAACAGTCATATGATACCTAGTAAATTATCAGAAGAGGAAAAACATGAATACAATTTCCCAGGGTAGCTCTGGAGACAGTATAGCTCATATCTGAGAGTTGTTCCACTCAGAGGCAAGGGAACTATAGCATTTATATCCTGCATGCACCAGTCACTGTTTAACAGCTACTCCCAGTCCAGGTGGGGGATATAAAGCCTCAGGGACTCTAGTTTTTCAAGAGCAGGCAAAATGAATCTGGTAACCTGAGGACAGCTGCTAACAGAGAGACTCAGGTGCTTATTGTTTTGAGTAAGCACATACTGGAAGTTGGCGTTCATAAAGATGGTAAAGGTAATTGAGATGATATAGGGGGAACACAGCATTTACTACAATGTAAAACTTTAGAATGAAAGGACAAAACAAGCTCCAAGAAACCTTAGTACAGGCTGAAAAACAGCATGATATAATGTTTTATTTTTGTTTTCATTTCCAAGCCAAAATTCTATGGTCTCCAAATACAAAAAAGCCAAGAACTTATTAGTGAAAACAAACAAAACATCAATTTGACTTTACAGCTTATTGTTTACCACTTATTTGTCAATACTAGAAGATATATTTGCCAGGTCTACAAAATTTTGAGACCTAAGATATGACTGAATTATTTTGTTCCCAAGCAAGTTATTAGCAATTACAAATGCAAATTAATAAAACCTTGTGGTTGAAATTTAGCCAACTAGAGATGAATCAAAACAACAGTAATACCTACCTCAGTTTTAGAGAAACTGGTAAAAAATGAGAATGCAAAGCATTTAAATAAAAAGCTGTAATGAAATACTTATGGAAATTTAATGTATAGAGCAGATGTCAATGTTTTAAATCTCGACAATATAAAATTAATACATGAGGATATTTGGAAAATAATGGTGGAAGAGAAATGACAAAACTGTGTAAGTAGGCTAACCTCCTTACATTTCATAGAATCATCAACAAAAACTCGAAAATTGAAAAGTCATAAAAATGAGATTTATGTACATTTTTAGATAGAAGTATCTCTAAAACTATATTATTAAGTGAAAGTCTCAGTTACAGAAAATGTGAAAAAGAAAACTAATACAATTTTCTTGAAGTCTCTTGTGGAGAGTAGCTATTTTTTTTAGCAACGGAGGGAGTTAAGGTCATGGAGAGAGACAGAAAGTCATTGAATTATCATTTTCAACCTCTGTACTATGTGGATTTTAACATATCCATGCATTACTTTAAAAAGAAAAAAAAACTTTATAAATACATTTATTATAAGTAGTCTATATTTTCAGACAACAAAGACATCTAAATTTGTAAAGAAGTAAAACTTTCAGTATTTGTAGATGACATATTATATATAGAAAACCTTAAAAATTGCACCAATAAACTACTAGAATTGATAAATGAATTCAATAAAGTTGCAGGATACAAAATCAATGTACAGAAATCTATTGCATTTCTACACACTAATAATAATGAAGCAGCAGAGAGAGAAATTAAGAAAACACTCCCATTTACAATTACATCCAAAATAATAATGTACCTAGGAATATAGCCTAAGAGGTGAAAGGCCTGTACTCTGAAAACTATAAAGCACTGATGAAAGAAATTAAAGATGACACAAAGAAATGGAGAGACATTCCTTGCTCATGGTTTGGAAGAACAAATATTGTTAAAATGTCTATATTACCAAAAGGAATCTACACGTTTAATGCAATCCCTATCAAAATACCAACAGCATTTTTCACAGCACTGGAACAAACAATTCTAAAGTTTGTATGACACTACAAAAGACCCTGTATAGCCAAAGCAATCTTGGAAAAGAAAAACAAAATTGGAGATTCCAGACTTCATATTATACTACAAAGCTGCAGTAATCAAAACAGTATGGTTATGGCACAAAAATAGACACACAGATCAATAGACCAGAATAGAAAACCCAGAAATAAACTTGCAATTATATGGTCAATTAATCTTCAACAAAGGAGGAAAGAATATGCAATGAGAAAAAGGCAGTCTCCTCAAAAAATGGTGTTGGGAAAACTGGACAGCTACATGCAAAATAATGAATCTGGACCAGTTTCTTAGACCACACACCAAAATAAAATGGATGAATGACCTAAATGTGAGACCTGAAATCATAAAAATCCTAGAAGAGAGCACAGGTAGTAATTTCTCTGACATGGGCCATAGCAAAATTTTTCTAGATAGATTCCCTGAAGGAAGGGAAACAAAAGCAAAAATAAACTATGGGGATGACATCAAAATAAAAAGCTTTTTCACAGCCAAGGAAGCAATCAAGAAAATTAAAAACAAATTACTAAATGGCAGAAGATAATTGCAAGTTACATATCCAATATTTAGTATCCAAAATATATAAAGATTTGATACAACTCAACACCCAAAAAGCATATAATCCAATTAAAAAATGGGCAGAAGACATCAATAGACAATTCTCCAAAGAAGATATACCAATGGCCAACAGACACATGAAAAGATGCTCAATAGCATTCATCATCGGGGAAATACAAATCAAAAACCACAATGAGATATCATCTCATATTTGTCAGAATGGCTAAAATCAAAACAAGAAGAAACAACAAGTGCTGTCGAGGATGTGGAGAAAAAAGAATCCTAGTGTCCTGTTGGTGGGAATGCAAACTGGTGCAGCCACTGTGGAAAATAGTATGAAGCTTCTTCAAAAAACTAAAAATAGAACTATCATATGATCTAGTAATCACCCTACTGGGTATTTACCCAAAGAATACAAAAACAGTAATTCAAAAGGATACAAGCACCCCTATGTTTATTGCAGCATTATTTACAATAGCCAAACTTGGAGGCAGCCCACGGGTGCAGTGATAGATGAACTGATTAAGAAGAGATGGTAAGGGGCGCCTGGGTGGCTCAGTCGTTGAGCGACTGCCTTCGGCTCAGGTCATGATCCCAGGGTCCTGGGATCGAGCCCCACATCGGGCTCCCTGCTCTGCTGGAAGCCTGCTTCTCCCTCTCCCGCTCCCCCTGGTTGTGTTCCCTCTCTCACTGTGTCTCTCTCTGTCAAATAAATAAATAAAATCTTTAAAAAAAAAAAGAAGAGATGGTAAATATATACAATGGAATATTATTCAACCATAAAAAAGAATGAAATCATCCCATCTGCAACAACATGGATGGAGCTAAAGTATAATGCTAAGCAAAGTCAGTCAGTCAGAGAAAGACAAATGCCATATGATTTCACTCAGATATGAAATTTAAGAAACAAAACAAATGAACAAAGGAAAAAAAAAAAAACAGAAAGAGACAAACCAAGAAACAGACTCTAAACCTTAGAGAACAAACTGATGGTTACCAGAGTGGAGGTGGGGTAGGAGGGTGAAATAGATGCTGGGGATTAAAAATACACTTATCCTGATGAGCACTGAGTAATGTATAGAATTGCTAAATCACTATATTGTACATCTGAAACAAACAGAACACTGTATGTTAACTATACTGGAATTAAAATTAAAAACAAAGTAATCTACATTATTATGCCATGACAGTGTTATACATACAAAAAAATACTCCAGTATTTTGGAGATTTTTTTTCCAAAACTCAATGCTACTGATAATATTGTGTAGAGCTTGGGAGGGTCTTCTTTTTAGCAGTCTGATTTCTTCTCAAGATTGATGAGTTTCTGAAAGAAATCAATGTTGAATACTCAGAGGATTTTGTATTACTCAAAGATTATCTCATTCTTTCCTGAAGTAGTTATTTCTGAATCTCCAAGTTGAAAGAATAGTATACATATCACATAAGATTTTTCAACAACCCTAAACTTTGTTAAGGATCAGATTTAACCATACATAATGAACTCTAGATTTATTTATTTTTTGCTTATTTTTTTTAAAGATTTTATTTATTTGACAGAGACATAGAGAGAGAGAGCGCAGATAGGCAGAGCGGCAGGCAGAGGGAGAGGGAGAAGCAGGCTCTCTGCGGAGCAGGGAGCCCGACACGGGGCTTGATCCCAGGACCCTGGGATCATGTCCTGAGGTGAAGGCAGATACTTAACTGACTGAGCCACCCAGGCGCTCCTGATCTCTAGATTTAAAGAGAAGTCTCCTTACAAAGGCTTTAGAAAACCGTACAGCTTATGTGAAAAATGTACAGTTGTTTCATATGTCTGCAATAATTTTATCAACAAAGTTTGTGTTCACACATAGAAATTTGCCTTCAATAAAAATGTAGATGTTTCCATTTAAGAATCACAAAAACATTTGCTAAGGGAAAGTAATTTTGTTAGTAAAAATGTTTATTATACAAAAAAGTCAACTCATTATATTAATTACAGTAAGTTAACCTATACTAGATATTCACTCCTAATAGTAATAGCTTAATACTAAGTCAGTTTATAATTTACTCACATGCAGTTTAGGATTGCCTCAAGAAGGCAGAATAGGGGTGTGTGTGCAGGGTTGGGGGTATGGGGATGCTCTCTTTACACAGTTATTCATAGACTCAGGCTGAAGAAAGTTTGATCTTCATTGCCTGGTTTTCATGCCATTTTAGGCATTGCAATCTCGGTGAATTAGAGGAAAAAACATGGAGAGGTATCTGTGGATAGCTGAAACCAAATGTAGCCATCACTGAATCTCAACATTTCACAGGCTAGAACTTGGTGATGTGGCCACATTCAACCAGAACAGCTAGGTTAATTGTGTATCTATGTTAGATTTAAAACTGTCTACATATTTCTACAGCCTCTCCCATCAAGAGGTGGGGTCTTTTTACCCACCTGGTCTTGCCCAAATGACTAGCATTAACCAAAAGAATATGATGTAAATGACTTGTGCACATTTTGAGCCTGGGACTTAAGAGGCTTGCAGCTTCTGCTCTCTCTTGCAATACTGCAAAGATTAGAAATCAGTCTAAAGTGGGTGGAGTGACCACATGAAGGAGAATCTGGTCAACATCAGACCTGCCAAACATCAGACATGTGAGGCCATCCTGGACCATTCAGCCCCAGTAGTTCCATCAGCTGACTGCAGGTACCTTAATAAGACTGACACAGACCATAAAAACATCTCAGCTGATCCCAATCCAAACTGCTGACTCATAGAATTAGGAACTGAAAGAAAAAGAAAGATTTTTTATTTGAACTGTTAATTCTGGGGTGGATCGTTATATGGTGAAGGCTAACTGATTAAGTGCCCCCACGAAGAAAAGGAGAAGTAAACGGATTGTGTCAAACAGCCAACACTGTGGAGAAAAAAGATCTAGAATTGTCTAGAATTTCACAATTTTCCAAGTTTCTTAGTAGTAAAAATTAGCAGTTTCTTGTGATTTTCAGGTTCCATTAAATACCTAGAGGAAATAATATTAAAGAAGGATTGTGGTGCTTAATTTAGAATATTCACAAATCTATACTGTGCAATATAAAGAATATTGAAAGCTAATGCATACATCACTTGCTTTTGCAAAATCTTTCATTTTTCTGCCTCATATATTTTTTTGATTTTAGTAAGAATTAAAGGCAATGCATTCAATGCCTAGATTTAACTATAATACATCATATAGAGTAAATGCTTTTAATTGAAGGGAATATAGTCAGAATATGCACACTTGGCAAATGCATATCCAATTTGAAATTCAGAGCAAGGATAATCTATCCAAGAAGGAATAGGGTAAAAAGATTAAGCGTGGGATGTAAAGGAAAAGCAAGTTGACACATTGTGATACACTAATATTTCTAAATATTTTCCACTACCCCAAGATATTTTAGCACTATATGGTGGCAATAGTTTCCAAACCAAATATAGGATTTACAAATGTATGGATAAAGACTACTTGCTAGAATATCTGAATTAGTTAAGTCTAAGATAGAGGTTGGTAGACTGAAAAAAGATAATTGATTCAAAATAATATATAATTAATATTCATATCTTTGTTTTGAGCTATACAATAAACAGAATTGATATCTTACAGTAAAATTTCCAACTAATCTGTAATAAAACCTCAATTTTGGCAATAAAAATAGTTTCTTACCTAATATAAGCTAACATACAGTTTCTAGACTAAAAATAAGACCTATTTCTTCGGTTAAATTATATATGTTTTAAGTAACTCTCAAGATAGATATTTATAAATTCAAGTAAGATAAAATTTCCTTGTTTTAGTAAATGATCTAAATGATCAGGTTTTGAAAATGATTCATGTTGCAACAAATTAAAATCTGTAGCATTCTGTGAGCTAGTGGTTTCATTTATAGACTTGTCCAACTTCACTTAACCTTTCCATAATAAATGCAGTTCAGCAAACATAAACAATTGCAATTTTATAAGCGAATGTTTATTCATTAAATGTATGGCCTAAGTTTACTTTAAAAGTTATATATATAATCTCCTATTGGTTATGTGTCTATGAAGAATCCTGACTAATACAGATAAGCTTTATGTTTAATGAAAAAATAATTTATTATTACTTGTATGAACAAGTAATTCCCTCATACCACTTTAGCTCTGGCACCATATTCCAATCAAAGAACTTGCGAAGTAGCTCAAACAGAGACATTAGGGTAGTTTTCTTCCTAGCAGAAACATGCTTAAATCTATTAGGAGGTAGTATTTAGATCTGCTCTGTCCATTGGTGCTGTGTGTGGAAAAGTAATGTCTACAAATGAGATATTTGTCTTATTTTACATCTTTAAAAAACATGAGATACATAGGTATTATTTGCTATGATTATGGTTACTAATAATATTCCTATTATCTCCATTTTAAAAATGAAGAAGTTGGAGTTTATGGACACTAAGTACCTTGCCTATTTACAGTGAAAAATTGCTCAAGTCAGAATTTTAATCCAGGTTTCTGTGGTTGCAGAGGTAGCATTCCTAGCTACAGAAAAATAATAAAAATAAAAAATGGTGCCATATATCTGTATCTTACCAAGAAACAAAATTCCCCCACTTTGCTTCAGCTTCTTGTTTAACAAAAGGAATGAAATATTTAGGTAAAATTACAAGAAAATATAACTCATTTTTAAAAGCTGTCCTGATTTCCTCTGTAAGGAGGGAAATAAACTTTTTTTTTTTGATGTAGTGTTCCATGATTCATTGTTTGCGTATAACACCCAGTGCTCCATGCAGAACGTGCCCTCTTTAATACCCAACACCAGGCTAACCCATCCCCCCACCCCCTCCCCTCTAGAACCCTCAGTTTGTTATTCAAAGTCCATAGTCTCTCATGGTTCGTCTCCCCCTCTGATTTCCCCCCCTTCATTCTTCCCCCCTCTTCTTCTTCTTTTTTTTTAATATATAATGTATTATTTGTTTAGGAGGGAAATAAACTTTAACAATCCTGTAACTGTCTTTGGAATCATGAAGATAAAGTGGAATGAAACTTTAAAATTTATATCTGGATTTTAATATTAACTGTTTATTACTGAACTTTTTATTACTTGGAATATTATAAAATTTAAGAAAATACCTATAAGGCCTATTATGTGAATTTAATTATTCAGGAAAAATGGCATATTTCATTTTATTATGGAAATATTCATTACAATGGAATTTTTATTATCATAGAAGAATGCTTATAGTATCAGAGTTACAATGCCTTTTCATGTAGATATTAAATATTTAAAACATTTTAAAAACATTATTTCATTAACTTTACTTCAAAAGAAAAAGGAAATACTTAAGCATATATGTATACATAAAAGGAAGTTATGAAACTAACTTATTTACTGTACTCTAGTTTTTCACTGGCATTTGATTCCACCTTTTGAAAATCTGGGACTGTTTTGTTATTGCGATTTTTCTAATCAGAATTTTAGTAATATAATATTTTATTTTATTTTTCTCCTATAATGTATCTTCCTAAGCTCAAAATTAATTAGAGCATGTTGCATTTCTTCAATTGCCCCTCCAGATCTTTCACCTTTTCCCACTCTGATCTCTAACCAGGATATTGGTATTCATAAATTACACCAGTGTAATCTGGACTCTGCCTTCAATTTGAGTTGTGCCAAGGGGACACTAATCAAGACATGAGAAGGAAGAAAGAGGAGTCAGGTATTTATTTCCTGGTTCCTTGAAATCACCAGGACTTACTTTCTTGAAAGGGAAGATCACTGCTATTTTCAATGAGGTTGACTATACCTGGATTTCCTTCCTTCTAGTTTTCAATAACTTCTCTCCCCTTGTCCCTTGGGCCTAGCAGTGATGACAGCCCATTGCTTTAGCTGTGTTTCTGCACTATCTCTTACTTCCTCCATACATCACACCAATGTAATTAATCCCTTATCCATAAACCATCTTCTCATTATTGTAATGTGAGAATACATCTGTTTCCAGTTGGTCAATTAGGATTTATTTTAGAATCTGTATGCTTTTCCTTAATATTTTGAACCTAGCAGATATTGCTGACATTGGTTACTCCAGAATAGTGTAAAAATGGAGATACTAATTTTGATTCTATAAATCACTTCATCCAAAAAATTTTAAACTATTAATTTTGGTATAGTTTATTAATAGCAAGCATAGGTGTAGTTATGAAGGCAATATACTTGTGGTAAGAAACTACTTATTATTCTCCCATATTCTGTAGACAGAAGAGTATAGAACAATAAATGTTGAAATTAAGAGTATTCTGACAATGTCAAGGATTTTGGCCTTTCATTTGGTTTGGTTAGAGACCATGAGGTCACATTTTATCTGAACCCTGTCTGAACTAACTTAAGCAAAACTTACAGGCTTTGGCTCACAGAGAATGAGCTGAACCTTTTTTTGTTTGTTTTTGTTTTGAGGGTTTTTTTGTGAATTCATTTTGCCATCTATTAGTTTCACTTAGAAGTTTGGGTTTGCTCTCAAAATAGTTTTCAGAAATTACTTCTAAAATCATAGAAATTTTAAGCATTTATCAATAGTACAAGAAAAACAACATATTAGTCTATGAAAGATAATATAGATTTTTGCCTTTTAAAACATTTTTAAAATTTTATTATGAACCTTTCCCATTTATTTCATAATTATTGACTTATCTCTTTTACCCATGAATTTTGTGAATATAGCATGCTCACCCAGGGTTATTTCAATTCTTTTTTTTTTAATATTTTGTTTATTTGACAGAGAGAGAGAGAGAGAGCACAAGCAGGTGGAGCGGCAGAGGGAGAGGGAGAAGCAGACTCCCCACTGAGCAGGGAGCCCTATGTGGGGCTTGATCCCAAGACCCTGGGATCATGACCTGAGCTGAAGGCAGATGCTTAACCAACTGAGCCACGTCGGTGCTCCTATTTCTATTCTAATGTGACTTTTAAAACAAACTAAGTTAGATATTGCTATTGTTTTATACAGTCAATATTTATTCATTTTAGGCAAAAGTTAAGCATTTTATTTGATAACCATTCCATTTTGTATTTCAGTGCTTTTCTTCGGAATTGCCCAGAACCAAGGTTCAGGTAGCTATTACCCCCTTTCTCTCTGGTAGACTCCTCTTGATGTACTCACTAAAGTTATTACACTCCACAGATAATTTTTGTGAGTGATTATATCTGAAACTCCACCCAGTTCTGTGCCCCAACCCTTGCTCCCCTTACCCGTCCTGTGCTAGGATTTGGCCCTATACTAGGTTCATTTGATTAATCAAAGGCATATTTTAGTGCTCTAGAGATGGGCAGATAAACCCAGACTGATCACATTTCCAACGTTTTACTCCTATGGACTTGTACTTTCTTGTCATTTTTGACCTCAGTAAATATTCTTCATTACCTCCACAAAGCTAGAGATGAGAAACAATCTTTAAAACTACATTTTAAAACTAAACAGTATTATAGAACAAAAAAACCTACATTTAAAAAATACAGCTATATTTAAAACCATATTTTATCCAATGTTTATAGCTGTACTTAAGGTTTTCTCTGAACATCTGGCTCACAGTATTGTTGGAAATACAAGTCTAGATGTATATATGCCTAGATCATATTAAAAAAATTCTGAATCTATATTTTGTACATATAATATTCTTAGAAATAAATTAACAGTGTTCATGAATGCATTCTCAAATATATGCTTTAATACAAATAATTTACATTATAAATATGTGTATTTATATGAAATATTTTTAAAGGAAATAGTTAAAAGAAACAAGATGATGAGCCAATTAATCATTCCACAGATTGGCTAGTTAGTATATTAGCCAGCTGGAGCAATTAATTGGTTTTCAATGAATTGAGTGTTGTAGAACTGCCATCCAGTGAATTGAAAAGGTGAATTGGCATTCTTGGTAATGTTCTTTTGTAGAATGAGCCTATATCCATCTGCTACGCTTCTCCAGAGGTGAAACTTCCTTCTATTTGCAGAATGCAGGTGGACAAGGACAGTTTTCCTTGTTGCAAGGACTAATGGAAGAGAGTTGAGATCCTTAACTGCTCTTACACAAACTTTAAATCTTTTTTTGGTTTTAGTTCCATTTTCCCTCCATCCTCTGAAGATACTTGTCAATTATTCATCTTTGCTGGAGTTTGGGGACATAAATGTACCAGCTTTTTGCTACGTTTGCCCTGATAGACACTGAGGTTTCAGCTTCTTACGCTAAGTTAACAGTCACTACTCCATATCCATTATCTTTCTAAATTCTGTGGACATCCTTCCTCTGCTATTACCTTTTCTACCGTTTGTTTGTTAATGTGGGTTATTTCTTGTAAGAATTCCTTCAACCACTGTTTTAATGGAGTTATGAGAGGGATTTGAAGTAAGTGCTTATATAATCCATCAGGTTTAACTTGATGTACTTCTCCACTAGATAACTAACTTTAAAACATATAATAAATAATGCAATGATAAACCTCCTTGAACTGACATATTTTGTACATTTGTACAACTTTTAAATATGTTGACATTTTAAATATTAACTTAAACATTTTGATTAAATGTTTTTAAAAAATGTATTTAGATAATTAGAGTATTTTATTTTCATACATACATTTAATTTCATTGGCATAATAACTCATTCCAAGTGGGTTCAAGACCTCTTGGAAATTTGAGTAACATGATACATGTTTTAAATATTTTAAATGCTTGTTCATTTTCTAGGAATAGGGTCATTCATTAGATTCTCAATCTCAAGGGATTCTGGAACAGCAACAACATTGCTATATTGGGTAAGTAGAATTGGGATTAAAATTCCCAAGTTCTTATCTACTAAGCCTTGGAACCATTCATGAACAATTACCATGCATAAGAAAATTCCAAGGATTATTACATCTTGAATTACATATGTTTAAATTTTCGTGGGTTTCACTAGAAAAAATGACTGTCAAGATGTTCTGTTATCAACTGCTACCTACTATAATCCATCTGTGGGCACATAGCCGATAAAATGTGGGCTGGATTAGCAGTAATAAATGATTGCACATTATGAAAAAAGTTCACTGGCTTATTATTTGTATCATGTACTTCTTTTATATAGCTTGTCATTAAAATACTTAAGTTTTCCCAACTGATGTTAAGTGCTTTAAAACGTATCTCCATCCAAATCTACTCATTAATGAAATGAGCTGAGAAAACTGTTGCAATTGGTATTTTCAAAATCAATTTTGAATTCGAAATTTTGAATTTTGATGATTTACCGGTTGCAATTTTTCACTTATAATATTTATTATTCATTATTTATTATCATTATTATTCATTATAATAATCATTTCTTTTCCATTTGTTAAGTATGTGGTTAAAATTTTTTAAAAACTTATTTATAGGGATGCGTGGGCGGCTCAGTTAGTTAAGTGTCTGCCTTCTGCTAAGGTCATGACCCCAGCGTTCTGGGATGGAGTCCCGCATCTGGATCCTTGCTAAGTGGGGAACCTGCTTCTCCCTCTGCCTGCAGCTCTGCCCGCTTGTGCTCTCTCTCTCTCTGACAAATAAATAAAATATTAAAAAAAACCCTTATTTATACGTATAGTACATAGAATATCTTCTTCATTTATTCATATGACTTAAGATTTGTGATTTTACTTTACCGCTGTGATAAAATTTCATCAACAGGTTTAGTCATGGAATAAATAACATTTTGTTCAGAATATAAAATAAATCTTAAGACAGAAATTAATAACAGTGATACATTTGAAAAGCTTTTTAAAAATAAGAAGCTTTTAATTTTAAAAATGCCTATACTAATATGATAACTTATAGTTAATACTGCCTAATTATATCAATCATTAGTAATTTAAGCAGAACAAAATGTTCAAGATTGGTAAATCCAAAGTCATTTATTGTAGATTTTAAATGTAACATTTTCAGAAGGTATTATATAAAATTTTTAACAAGATGATTTTCATAGCTTCCTATTTAATTAAATGTTATTGCTAAAAAGATATAACAATTTTATATTACAATAAAGGCAAATTGGTATACTCCTTCCTTTGTTCATTCTATTATCCATTTCTAGTTGTATAGTGGTGACATCTTGAAGTTTATTTTTCCTTTTTCCATAATTACTTTTGGCAAATGAAAGAAACCTATATTTTTTTCATTTAATACAATGAAATGTACCACTAAAGTAAAATAGCACAGAAAAGTAGAGAAAGAAAATCCCCAAATCTTCACAATTATAAAACTCAGAGACAATTACTGTAAACATTTAGCACATTTTATTCCAATTTTTCTCTGTACTTACTTTACATAATTGAGAGTATACTACGTATGTAATTTTATGTTCTGCTTTTTTCTTTTTTTGCTTCAGAAACATGTATCATACACATTCCCATGAAGTTATCTACTTAAAATATTCTTTTTGTTGCCTTTTTTTTAAATATGTGGGGCTGTATTTTATTCTATCTGGTGAATATAGTACAATTTGTTTAACCAAAAAATTTTTTATAGTTTTCACTAATATAAATAAGTATATAAGTGAATATCTTCAATATAAATGGCTTCTCCTAAGAGCTCATTCTCCTCAGTCACCCCAGGGCATAGTACACTTATTCCCATTGTGTAGATGAAACGGAGGCATTTGTAAGTGATGAATCTGATATTAAAATCAAGTAACGAATCTGATATTAAGATCTGAAATAAAAGTTTAGCAGAGTCTATCCTTATTGCAGATTAGTTCCTTATGACAGATCCCTTATCAAGTAACTAGATGTGAATATTTTTATGTCTCTTTGAAACTGCTAAAATACTTTTCCAGGATAATTGTAACAATTTAATTTCTATGACCTATTTATAAGCATGGTTTTGGGTATTTTCACTAGGGAGGAGAATGCTCATTCTATAAGAAAGTGATAAACATTTGTTATTTTGGCTAATGATGCTTTCATTTTCTCTTCTTGTAGTAACAGTGCTGTAGTTCCTTTTAGAGAACTAGATATATTGCAATTGTCTTCATTTATGTTGTGAGAATTAAGCAAGGTGCCTTTTTTTCCCCCCAAACAAGGCACATGACCCAATTTAGAATAACTAGAGCCTTTTGCTCTGGATTTTGAATTTTGCTTTATTTTCTAAGTGTTTAATAAAGGTAGCTTTTATTTATTTGTTTATTTTTCCTTCTGTTTACTTTGGGTTTAATTTTCTCTTCTTTTTATAATTTCCTAAGGTGGAAGCTGAGATAATGATCTGAGATCTTTCTTTTTTTCTAATGCAAATATTCAATGTTATAAAATTCTAAGCACTGCTTTAGTTGCATTCAACAAATTTGGACATACTGTGTTTTTATTTTCCTTCAGATCAAAACATTTTCTAATACCTTTTGTGATTTCCTCTCTGATCCATGAGTCAATTTCCAAATATTTGGAGAGTTTTACAGATTTATTTCTGTTATTAAGTTCTAGTTTCATTCTCTTATGCTCAGAGAACATACCTTATATAATTTTAATTCCCTTAAATTTATTGAGAGTTGTTTTATGGCTCATAATAAAGTCTCTTTTACTTAGTGCTCTGGGTGCCCTTGATAAGAACATGTATTCTTTGTTATTGGATGGAGTGTTCTATAAATGTTAATATAGTCAGTTGGTTGATGGTGTTGTTCCAGTCTTCTATATCCTGACTTACTGTCTACTTTTGCTATTAATTACAGAAAATGAAGTGTCAACATTTCCAAGTATAATTGTTACCATAAGATGTCAGGTATAAATATAACCACTTCAGATTTCCTTTCATTAGGGATTGTGTGTTACGTCATTTGCCATCCTTTTATTTTTAATTATTAAAATCCATTTGTTAAGTGATATTTTTCAGGCAGCATATAGTTAGCTATTGTCTTTTTAATCTAATCTATCATTTAATTCAAGCGTCTAGACTTTTATATTTAATGTTGTTAATTTTGTTGGCTTAAATCTCCCATATTGTTTGTTTTCTATTTATCTTTTCTTTTTTAGTCCTTTCTCCATTTTTAAAAATTTGGTATTAGGTATTTCTATTATTCTGTTTTATTTTTACCATTAGCTTATTATCTATAACTCACTTTTAATTTTTATTGGCTACTATAGGGTTTACAACATACATTTTGCCCCATCTCCAAATTTACTGATATTCTCTTTTATACTATCTAATCTGCTGTAAATCCCTCTAGTATATTTTATATATAAGATGTTTGTATTCTTTAGAAGTTTCATTTGGTTATTTTTCATATCTTAGGTTTTTTCTCTTTATCATGCTCATCTTTATTTCTACCTTATTGAACATATGGAGAATATTTATAATAGATGGATTTTGAATTTTGAATAGAAAATACAAACACTAAAAAATGTAGGAGCCACTCAAATTGTCAGGATCACCCTTGAAATGACTGTCATTATTTTCTGATACCTCAATTGCAAAATCTGCTTGGACTTACCTTTCCTTAGACCAGATTCTTCAGTTAAAAAAAATTCTGTTAACACATATTTGTTAAGTAAATTAATTTTTGCTTAATTTAATTGTAGTAAGTTTCTATAGTACGTTAAAGTTGTAATTGAAATTTTTGCTTAATTTGCTTAATTTAATTGTAAGTTTCTATAGTACATGTTAAAGTTGTAATTGAAATTTTCTAATTAGATTTCATTAGTTATTAAAAACACTTCACCAAAATTCTTCTTTACCAGTGATTTGTGCTGTCAGTTTCATAATCCTTTTATTTAGTGTATGCTTTTATATTGATTTATTTGGATATTCCTCTTCTAATAAGACACTAATATATTTAATGAGATTATATAATTAATTTTAATGTGGACAGAAATTGTTTCCTCAGACAATTCTTTATTAGATGAATTTCGTCTCTTAAATTCAATTAGCATTTCTGTGGACCCTTGTGCTTGTGGTTTGTTTTCTTTCTAATTTTATTTATTTACTTGAGAGAGAGAATGAGTGGGGGGAGATGGAGAAGCAGACTCCCCACTGAACAGGAAGCCTGATGCAGGGCTCAATCCCATGATCCCGGGATCATGACCTGAGGAGAAGGCAGATGCTTTAATTGATTGAGCCATCTAGGCACCCCATTAAATGAGTTTTTAAAAAGAATTCATTTATTTCCTTTACATGAATATTTCTCCATGTAGCACAATAATAAAATTATTCTTCAAATTTTCTAAAAACTCCATATTTATACTCTCTGCTTTTTAAAATTTCTTAGCTATTCTAAAGGTTTTGAAAGCTATTTTATAATTTTAATAAAATTGTATTTGAATTTACAGAGGGATTTATGGTAAACTATCCTCCTTATAGTATTTATTTAAGTACTGTTTTATTTGGAAGATTTTTTCAGAAAGATACTACATACGCTTTATGTTTATTTCTATTGATATTTTTGTATGTGTGACAATTTTAATGAAGAATTTATCATATAAAAACTTGGATCACTTATGACATGAAAAAGCACAAATATCCAAAATACATATACATCTGCATATACATAATGATATATATGCAATTATATACATATAAAAATACATATACATGATCTAGGCTACCTTATTCCCAACAGCTGCCTTGCCCAATATTATACCTCTCCTGGGTACCATTCCTTTTTTTTTTAAGATATATTTATTTATTTTTAAGAGCGAGAACACAAGCAGAGGAAGAGGCAGAGGGAGAGAATATCATATCCCAAGCAGACTCCTGCAGAGCATGGAGCCCCATGCAGGGCTTGATCTCAAGACCCATAAGACCGGGGACCTGAGCCAAAATGAAGAGTCAGATGCTTAGCCAACTGAGCCACCTTGGGGACAATTCTTATCTAATGATTGATCAAGGGGGGCAGATCACAAGTCCTGGTTCTCTTGTCAACATTTTGCCATTGCAGCTTCAGAGCTAAATATAGAGTTTTTACAAAATCTGAAGAATAAAGGTATCAGGTAATGTTTTGCTTTCCTAATTTCTTCACCTATAGCATTCTCAAGAGCACTCTCCTATAACTCTTCCAAGAAAAATGTATCTCTGAGTCCATTTCCTGGGGAAACTGAAAAACATGAGAATTTACATATCTAGGCAAATGTGAACTTTTGGCTTTGATGGTATAACAGGGAAAGTAGTTAAGCCTCAGGGCCTCTCTAAGGTGGGAAGACCAATAGGAAAACTTCTTCACCTTAGGCTTGGACACAATGGTCTATGTGTCCACTGCATGACTGAAAACAAATTCAAAATGCTTTCTAAGCCTGATAAACACACACACACACACACACACACACACGCACACACACACACACACACCCCAATTCAAAAAGGCTATTTTCATGTGAAAGATAGCTCAGGGGAAAAAGTATCTATCTCTATGTTATTGTATACACAAACAACTAAAGTGAGATTTTCCAGGGCAGGGACAATGTTTTTGATATACTTATATCCCAAATACACTGTCAGAGAGCATTAAATATTTGCCAAATGAACACTTAGAAAATAAATATGTTTTGTACCAAGGCCTGAAACCAAACAAATACATTTAAAGTAGTAAAGTATATTTTAGACTTCTATAAAGGATTATAATGATTAAGTGATAGTGTGAGTTTTGTTAGCATAGTAATAACAAATCTAATTTTTTCAAGATATTGCCCTGAGCTTCCATGTTAAATAACTAGTTAATGAGACAACATGAACACTGTAAATTTTCTTGTTGTTTGAGAAAAAATTTGTAGCAATTTGAGTGGTGAACTAAAGATGGCCTAGTTAAATTACCATGCCATCTGGTCATTATACTAACTTCATGCTACAATTTAGATGAGCAGCAGAAGGTAAAATCCCTTTTCAAAGGAAAAATAAAGCAATAGCACTCCTTCCTAGAAGATCATTAAAAATTGTCTTAAAGTATACACTTGAAGCACTTATGTCTCAATAAAGCAATGAAACATCTATAAAAGAAAAAGGCTTATTAAGGTCACTGAAAAGTTTGAGTGCATACTGTGTGTGTGTGTGCACATACATGCATGTGTATAGTAAAATTTCATTTTCCCATTCCATGAATACTAACTAAATTCAGTTCTCTAGAGAGAAACTGAAGAAACTGTATTATTGTTCAGGAAGCAGGAACTGGCTTTTGATAAAAGGCTTCCCTTTCTCTTCTACAATGCATCTGGGACCTTCACAGTTGATTACTGTAATATTTATATAAAGCAGCTTTGACGTACAATTGAGGACTATAACACATTTAATACTGGAAAAAGTTGGCTAGCATCAGATATTTTTAATGAACTGGAAGACAGCCTATTTTGTTTCATCTGAAATCAAAAAAGAGTGCCAGGCTGGTCACTAAACACTACTCAATTTCTTTTAAAAAGAATGTTTAGGATTTTTTTTTTTTTTTGGCAGGGGGATGTGCTTTCCAAAACTCCTTCATCATTATATTATAAAACACAAATGAAAATGGTGCCTTCTAACAGACCCCATTAACTGGAGTATCAGACTGATGGCCTTGCTCTTATGAATACAAAAATAATTGCACTGTGTTGTTTTTAGATCACTATTTTTTTTTTTGTATGGATATGGAAAGAAATTTTATTACACTGATTTGGAAAGCTTAAACATGATGGGAATCCTTTTGTTTTGCATGCCTCAATTTATTTGTAATAAACACTGTTCTATACTGAATAAATACTATTCACCTGGGTATTCAAATAAGAAAATTAAAAAGGAAAAAAATTCATAAAACTAGAAACCTATTTAGTAAAGGGCTATAAACTAGGTTAATAACTTAATTAGTGCACCATCTCCAAATTTCCAGTTATTTCCCCTTGCTTTTACTGATTATATAACTTGTATATGTTTATTACAGCAATATACAAGAAACATATTAAGAAAATAAAAATATTTATTAAAATCCAACTTCTCATAAGTTTCATTGGCATCATGCACCCTTGATAAGATGTATTGAGAAGGACATATGACCCTTCTGATATTCTTGCCAAAAATACGTCACATCAATTCAGTTATGAGAAAACATCAGACAATCCAAAGTGAGGGATTTTCTGAAAAAAAACTTGACCAGTACCTCTCAAAGATGAGAATGTCTTGAAAGATAAGGAAAGACTAAAAGATGCTACAAAGTGTAGGAGGCTGAGGAGACATGAGAACTACATGAAATGTATGATTCTGACTGAGTCCAAGAAAAGAGAAAGGACATTAATGAAAAAAGGGAAGAAAATTATTTAACATTTTAAAAGATGTGAGGAAGAAATCAAACAATCAGGACTCCATGGATATTGATTAAATATAACATCAAGGGGAGAGGTAAGTCTTTATGTTGCCCAACATCTCTAAGTTATTCAAAAGTAATATTTATCATTACATTCCCAACACTGGTGCTAATGTATATTACATGGTATATACTCAAACAATTATTATGCTATGAAGATCATTGTGTTGACCTTGAACTCATAGTTAATTAATTCATTAAGAATTTATTGGGGTGCTTGGGTGGCTCAGTCTGCTAATGTTTGCCTTCGGCTCACGTCATGATCCCAGGATCCTGGGATTGAGCCCTGCATCAGGCTCCCTGCTCAGCAGGAAGCCTGCTTCTCTCTCTCTCCCTCTGCCTGCTGCTCCCCCTGCTTGTGCTCTCTCTTTTTCTGTGTCAAATAAATAAATAAAATCTTAAAAAAAGGAATTTGTCAAAACTTACTATGAGTGGGGTCTGTGCTAAGTTTATTAGAAATAAACTAAGTCTGAGACATAGTCCTGGATTTCCAAAAACCAGAGTCAAGTGGGAATAATATGACTGCTTTCTTGGGTAGTCTGATAACTGCTTTTCCATACTGAGAAGTTGGTAAGGTTTGGATTTAGTTACGTGGGATCCTGATAATTACATAACATTACCAAATTCTAAGTAGGTAGTTCTGAGATGAAAAAGAAAGAGTTAAATCTCTGAGGCAGCCACTATAACATTTTTCCATTTTATTGCCAAGACATTTATTTAAATAAATACAATAGAACAAATGAATCAAAGAGCCATTGAATCAGAATTGAGACTTGGCACTATTCATTTCTTAATTAAATTTTTACAGATCATTGCCTTTAGAGTAGCAAGTATAATTTATGATTAATTATGAAAACAATTTCCTCAGATTCATGTCTCTTTTGAGCAATATATTGGGAGATCATTGAATATGAAACCCCAGGAAGCAAAGTCCATGAATGTTAACAATTTAGAAGCTGAGGAATTACTATTGTTTTAAACTAAATTGACATTCCTCACTTGTCTAAATTAACATTTACTGACTTCTTTCTTTTGTTTCCTTTCATAAGTGGCATAATAGCTCTTGTTTAAGGAAATGGGTTCTTTTAAAAAATTACACTAACTTTTGTAAAATTTGTACAAGATAATAAAATTAAAACAATATTAAATCAAAATTATTTCTGACCAACTTCCATGTAACTAAACTCATATTAACATGAAGCTTGCCCTAATTGAAACTATATTATTTCTAATTTCAATAAAGGAAAAAGAAACAAAATTGATATAACTGTTTTTCACTGTTTTTCTTGTAAAAATATCAAAATTGTAGATAATTGCTAATGCTGATTTTTACTTTAATTCCAAACTTAAAGAAAAGGTGCAAAAGTGATAAATAAATTCTCATATATCCCCTATCCAGATTCACCAGTTATTTATATTTGGCTCCTATTCTCTCTCCCTCTTATGCTAGACAATTGTATCCAGTACCTATACGAATAGATATATAAAGCGAAAATAATAAAGATATAGGTATCTGTATCTATCACTTATATATAGAAATAGATGAAATATATTTTTTTAAATACTTGAAAGTAAATTGAAACTATCATGTGCCTTTACCCCTACATACTTCAAAAGGTATTTCCAAAACAAGGTCTTTCTTTTGCATAAATATTTTAACATGTTTAACCATCTTATCTGGAAATTTTATTATGGCACAATATTTACAATCTACAATCCATATTCAAATTTTGTCAAATGTCCCAATAACATTGTTTTCATCATGTTTTAGATCAAATCCAGGATCATGCATTTTATTTAGTTTTATGATCCTTTAGTCTCCTTTAATTTGGAACATTTCATCTTTTTTTGTCTTCTTTACCTTTAATATTTTTAAAGAGTACAGGCTCACTATTTTGTAGGATGTCCTTAAATTTGTTTTTTTTTTTTTTTTTGATCAGGGGTAGCACTGAAGTAATGTATCTATCTTAGGTTATAGCATTAGGAGATACATAATCAATGTTTGCCACATTATAGAGAATGGTTCGTTTTTTAATCATCATTTTAATCATCTGTTTAAGGTAAGGTCTACCAAATTTCTTCACTGAGAAGATACTATGTATTCCTTTAGGAATTAATAACTAATTTATAGAGATATATTTTATGACTATTTAAATGTCTTGCTTCTCACCAAATTTTCATCAATTACTCCAGCATCTAACAATGATTATCTAACCACATTAGTCCTTCTATATTTATTAACAAGCATTCTGTTCTAAGAAAATGTTTTCCAGTTTCTTCTATGAATTTATTTATGCATCTTTGGCCAGTGAGAGCCCCTTCAAGTTTACTCCAATAATATTCTGTGTGTGTGTATGTGTGTATGTGTGTGTGTGTGTATATCAGAAATTACTTATATATAACATAAAATATACAATCATACATAATATATAATTATTATATATAATTAGAATACATATAATTCTATATAATATAAAACAGTGTATATAACATGTAACATATATAAGTATAATATACAACTCTATATATTATATATGACATATAATATAATATAATAAATATTATCCAGAATATTAAAAAAAATTCACAGATTGGAATAATTGAAAGAACTCTCAAGACTCGGCAGAGCATATTTATATAAAGCTTCAATAAATGTAAATTACGTATAATTTAAAAAGGAAGTACAGGTAAGTATTGAGATTGAAGGCACTTTATTACTTCCCTGGTGTCATTGGTTGCAAATGGAGCACTTTGTGTCTAGATTATCAATTATCAAGCTATGTGTGAGGAGTCTTTGTTTCAGGAGAACTTAGGCAAACATTTCAAGTGGAGTCTTTGATGTCCTATTGATAGGGTTGCCTAAATTAGCAAACAAAATACAAGATCCCTGTTAAATTTCAATTTCAGAAAAACAATGATTTTTTTTTTTTAATATAAGTTAGTGCCAAATAACTTATGGGTATCCTGTATTTTGTCTGGTAAATCTACTTACTGGGCAAGTAGCCAGGCCAATCTGTAAACCAGTCAAAATCAGTTGTAAGACATCAATCGACACATCTTTAAATGATGTAAACAGACTTGCCATAGGTGTCCACCAGAGGTATTTCAAAATTTAAACCATATATTATACATTACTTGGAACCCATCTCAGTCTTATCTTAATCCAAACGTCAATACCAGAATTCCAATTGTCCCTATAGATAAGCATAATGCTATCTTAGTCAAAACTGAAAGATAAATTTACCCTATGCAGAACTCCTACTACTTAATAACATACTTTTAAATAGCCCATGGGTAAAAAATAAATCAAAGGAATATTAGAAAATATTTTGAACTGAACGGATTTTAAAACACAAGTATTTGCCCATCTTTGTTGGTTGGATTGTCTTTATATTATTGAGTCATATATATTTTGGGTTGAAATTACTCCTTTTATTAGCTTCTAAGGTAAAAGTTTAGATCACTGACTTTGATCCTTTTTTTCAACAATATAAGCATTTAAAGCTATAAATTTTCCCCTACATACTGCTTGAGTAGTAGTACACAAATATCAGTATTTCCATTTTTACATCTTGCAATATTTTCTGATATCCCTTGTGACATTTTCAACTCATGGGCTATTTAGAAATGTATTTTTACAATATCTAAATATTTATTTTCTAAATATATCATCATTGATTTTTAATATCATTGTCTTTATAGCACCTATGTTATAAGATTTTAGTTCCTATTTCTCACTATTTGAAATTTAAAAAGCTATAATGGGTCACAATCAAACCAAAGCATCAACAAATTTCCTAGCATAACTGCAGTCTAGCAAAGTGTTTGTATAAAGATAAAACTATCAAAATAGCATATACAAGATGTGTAGCATATTGCTTCCTGATCATCAAACAAATAATATGCTTTCAACAAATTGTCATAAAAGCAATGAAAAAGAATGAAGTGAGAAAATATAATTAAAGACAATTAGAAATCAGGATGATTATATACAGAGAAAATAATTATAAGAACATACTAGGAGCTGAACATCCCATAATCTCATGGGAGATTGCCCAGTAAAATAAGAATAAGGATAGGGAATATGATCTGATGAATATATATTTTTAAGACATTTTAAAAATTGTAGTAATTAAAGGAATGTAGCTCTGAAACCAAAACTGACCAATAAAAATATGGAACTAAATAGATAATAATTGAGCAGATACAACTCTTAGCAATCTATTCTGAGGTAATAATTAAAAAGGAATGCAAGTCTATCAATGTTAAAATTACTTAAATAACGATAAACTAAATGTAATTCAAATTCTACATAAGAGCATGTCAGGGTTTAATAAAGTATCTTTAACCACTTGATAAATTATTCTGCAGGTTTTATGAATGTTTTCAAAACATATTTAATGACAGAAATATTAAGATGTAATATTAGAGAAAAATTACAGTAGTAAAAGCCATCATATTTTCAGAGTATTGCACTAACAACTGTACATATACATAATATATGATCTGATATTAATCACAATTCCAGTGTGTGGCTATTACAAATATTTTTTTCTCTTTTGTTTGATTTTTTTCTTTTTAATTTTCCAAAGAGAAAAAGAAGATAAAGATGAAATAAAAAATGTAGAAAGTTTCCACTAACAAATGGCTAATGAAAAAATATTTGCTAAAGAATAAGTTTGAGGACTAGAGGCAGTAATTGGTTTTACAATATAAATATATACAGATGTACTTATATATTAAAAAATGTTTCCAAGTATCTGTGCAACTATCAAGGAAAAACAAAGAGTCAGTTGAGTGATAAGTAGATGAACTTGCTTTCTGAAGTAGGCACATTTGCTAAGTAAGGGCTTTTATATAAGATAAACCTTACTGTAGACAATCTAGGGTTATCAATATGTAAACTGATGTTCTGGTAAGGTATATAGCTAATTCGTACTTTATGATTCCTGGTTGTGGCGCTTTGGACATGACAGAATTCAAGCCAGTACACAAGGATGCCAAGTCCCCATGAACTCTGGATGTTCTCAAGACAGCTGGTTAACTCTGGAATTCCCATCTCTATACCCCTCTGCTACTCTCCTTTCTTCTTTACCAAATGCCTTCTCAAGTAGGACATGACATAATGTAATACAGAATGGTTTCCAGTCTTCAGTATAACAGCCGTATACGTCAGTGTTTTCTTTTTGATTTTTACTTTTATTATTTTCTTTTTTTTTTAAAGATTTTATTTATTTTTATTTGACACAAAGACAGCGATAGTGAGAGAGAGAGCACAAGCAGGGGAGCGGCAGGCAGAGGGAGAGGGAGAAGCAGAATTCCCGCTGAGCAAGGAGCCCCGATGCTGCGGGGCTGATCCCAGGATCCTGGGATCATGACCTGAGCCAAAAGCAGCCACTTAACCGACTGAGCCACCCGGGCGCCCCTAACTTTTATTATTTTCTGATGGCGTTTTTGTTGTTATGTTGTTTTGTACTGTAAAGGGAAATAGGTGAATCTGAATGAAAACATTTCATGTTTCATTTCATAAAATCTGAGTAAACCATAGCACATTTTAAATAATAGGGACATATAAAAAAGGGAGATGCATAGAAACAAATTACCAGTTTCATAATTAATTTGAATATTTTTCATTGCTGAATTATTTCAGTCTTTCCCAAATGTTTCATTCCAGGAAACACCTGAACGTAAGATATGGTGTCTGTAATATCCAGTGGGGAACAGTAAACTTCTATTTTCCTAGGTTTCATTCATGGGACACTCCATTCTTCACAGCCATTCGACTGAGGTTATATCGGAGGACACTGTAATTTTCTTCTAAGAGGAGAAAAACATGATTTTATTACATACATAATAGATGCAAATTACATAGACTTAGGTAGGATCTGGAAGCACTGGGAACCCATTAACAATAGAAACATTTCTACATGTGTTTTGAAATAATTTATATGACACTGGAGACCTCTGCATATGCTAACAAATAAGGGAAATCACAGATTAATGTGTTCCTACTAGATATGAATCTCAAAAACACCAACTGATTCTAGAAGAAAAATACAGGAGAAGAAAAAAAACTGGGGTAACTTTAAAGCACACAGTACTCTTCAAAATTCATTCATATGCCCCAGGGGATTTTCTTATGTTGACAATGAATAAATAAATTATACACAAGAGAAGCAAAATTCTGTCTTTTAAATAATGGTAAAGTTATGTATATAAATAACATACTCATATATATCAATAAGGCACTGTGATTTTTCCCAAATAATATAATTTTAATCACAAAGAGTTAATACATATTTTTTCACAATCATTAAATTCAGGTATGAAAGAAGAAAAAAGAATCCTTAAGCTCTATTATATTTTGTATTTGCTTTTTACTGTAAGCTTAAAAGCCTTTTTTTTTAAGTTCTGATTCTTAATATATTTTCTAACTAAAAAGCTGCCATGTGCATGGGTCTAGAAATGCTTAACTTGACTCTGTGTGTTCATTTATACTGCTAATAGTTTTTCCTGCTGTGACTGCTAAAATTCTAAGTGTCCTTGCATCAGGCCAAGAAACTTCTTATATAATCTTATCATTGCTGGAAACTCTTTTTTTATGGAAAGTTTATACACTTTACCCTTTAATCTCTTCAATTTCAATTATTTCTCTCATATATAAAAAACTGTCTTTCCCTCTCTCTTCTGAATCTTCTGTTTCACCAACAGATAATATCAGATTTGAGTTTTGCTTTACTATAATGATTTCACAAACTATTTCATACTTAGAATTGTTTTCAATATTCCAATTTTTCATGAATTGGTGATAATTGAAAACATCTTTGCTCACTTATTCATTAGATTTTATATGCCCTGAAAACTCCAAATTGGTCATTTAAGGGAAGTAAATATTGTGATTCTTTATTACTGTGTTTTACTGAATATATTCCATATATTGGTTACTCCTTTTCTTTATTTTCTTTTTCTTTTCTTTCTTTCTTTCTTTCTTTCTTTCTTTCTTTCTTTCTTTCTTTCTTTCTTTCTTTCTTTCTTTCTTTCTTTCTTTCTTTCTTTCTTTCCTTTCCTTTCCTTTCCTTTCCTTTCCTTTCCTTTCTTTCTTTTTCTTTCTTTCTTTCTTCTGAAATTTGAGTACCTACCATGTAGCACATTGTCTGCTAAGCGAGGAGTTTAAAGATTAACAAATCAAATATATAAGAAGCTTATGTTAATGCAAGAGGAATTACTGTTTACAAGGCAGAAAAAGTCACGTTATGCATGTGTGTGATGAGGGGAGTGGAGGAAATGTGATTCTAGGCAGAAGGCCCAGAATGAACTGGAGCCATATTCAAGAAACATATGTAGTTTGGTGTGCCTGGGGTGTAGGGTACAATTTGTTTTGACAAAAACTAAATAGCATCATATACTCTCTGTCTTCCAGGAAAGGATGAATATAAAAATACATGTCTTACACATATATTTTATAAATATATGCCTAGTACAGAGAACCCAAAGAGCAATCTGCATCTATGATAAATGCATTTCTAAATCATGTGACTAACAAGGTGTTCATCTTAATAAATTAATGTTTCTCTTTCCCTTAAATTTCAGATATTTTCCTCATCTACTTTATCAGTGACATATCTAAGGTTCAACTTGTCAATTGCATAAGAACATTTGGTAGAATTTATAAAATATATTTGAAATTGTATAAAATTCCTATTTACCACCAATCACTATCAACTGCAATCCATCTGACAGTGGATCTCCCTAGTAGAAGTATTTAAAAAAAAAAGCCCAGTTTCCAATGAGATCCGAGTGATTTGTCTCCTGTACAAAAAACAGAGGCGCCCAAGCTTGGGGCATGGGTGAGACATTAATAACAACTGATGTTAGCCTTTACACAGGGCATATGCCAAGTTCTCTTGGGGGATCTCAATGTCTACTATATTTTATTTTTAGTTTAGAATTATAGGCTGATCTGGATAGGGGCTGGACTTGCCACATCATCACCTGTCTTGAAGCATAGGCCTTTACTGAGAAAAGCCAACATATAGTATACTATATTGCATAGTGGAAAGAGTAGCGATTTAAAATTCCAGGCACATTAAAAAATAAAATGAAATTCCAGGAACACTTATATTAAAGGATGCAATCCCAACCACCACACACATTTAATTCCTTTTTTTTTTTTTTATTTTTGAAAACTGAAAAAGACATAAAGTGGAGTCATGGATAGAAAAGGGGGGTGTCGGGGTGCCTGATTAGCTCAGTTGGTTAAGCATCTGCCTTTGGCTCAGGTCATGATCCCAGGGTCCTGGGACTGAGCCCCGTGTCAGGCTCCCTGCTCGGTGGAGAGCCTGCTTCTCCCACTCCCTCTGCCCCTCCACCCCCCACTGGTGCACTCTCGCTCTCTCTTTATCTCAAATAAATAAATAAAATCCTTAAAAAAAAAAGAAAGAAAGGGGGGTGTCTTTTTAGCTAAATATTATTTTCAGTTTTTTTTCTGAATGTTACTGCATTAGAAAACAGTCCAATGTGTTCTCTGAAGGCAATAGATTATGTCTTAGCAATCTTTGTACATTCATAACTTGGAGAGAAACCTGGCACATGAGAGAAATTCAGAAATTTTTGACTGGTTGAGCAAATTCAAGTTTGTTTGTTTTTTTTTGGTAGCACCTACCTTTTTTTTCCTACCATCTACCTATAGTCAAAATTTCCAAAGAATTATTAAAAATTCTAGAACCTGTAATCACACAACAAAAAAGGAATAAAGGCATCTAAATTGGTAAGGAAGAAGCAAAACTTTCACTATTTGCAGATGATATGATGCTATATATAGAAAACCCAAAAGACTCCACCAAAAAACTGCTGGAAATCATAAACAAATTCAGTAAAGTCACAAGATACAAAATAAATGTACAGAAATCTGTTGCATTTCTATATACTAGAAATGAAGCAGCAGAAAGAGAAATTAAGGAAATAAACCATTTATGGTTGCACCAAAAATTAATAAGATATCTAGGAATAAATCTAGGCAAAAAGGTGAAAGAACTGTACTCTGAAAACTATAAAACACTGATGGAAGAAATTAAAGATGATGCAAAGAAATGGAGAGACATTCCATTTTCATGTTGAAGAAAAAATATTGTTAAAATGTTTATATTACCCAAAGCAATCTACACATTTAATGCAATCCCTATCAAAATATTAATAGTATTTTTCACAGAGCTAAAACAAACAATCCTAAAATTTGTATGGAACTACAAAGACCTTGAATAGCCAAAGCAATCTTAAAAAGAAAAGCAAAGCTAGAGGTATCGTAAACCCAGACTTCAAGTTATATTAAAAAGCTATAGTAATCAAAAAAGTATGGTATTGGCACAAAAACAGACACATAGATCAAAGAAACAGAATAGAAAACCCAGAAATAAACCCATAATTATATGGTCATTTAATCTTCAACAAAGGAGGAAAGTATCTGCAATGGGAAAAAAGATAGTCTCTTCAACAAATGATGTTGGAAAAACTGGACAGCAACACACAAAAGAATGCAACTGGACCACTTTCTTACACAATACACAAAAATAAATTCAAAATGGATGAATGACCTAAATGTAAGACCTGAAACCACAGATATCCTAGAGGAGCTCACAAGGCAGTAATTTCTCTGACTTTGGCCATAGCAATTTTTTCCTAGATAGGTTCCCTGAGGCAAGGGAAATAAAAGCAAAAATAAACTATTAGGACCATGTCAAAATAAAAAGCTTCTGGGGCACGTGGGTGTCTCAGTTGGTTAAGTGTCTGACTTCAGTTCAGGTGATGATCTCAGGGTCCTGGGATAGACCCCCACGTTAGGCTATTTGCTCAGCAGAAAGTCTGCTTGCCCCTCTCCCTCTGCCCCCCTCATGTTCTCTCTTCTCTCTCTCAAATAAATAAAATCTTAAAAAAATTAAAAAATAAAAAGCTTCTGCACAGAAAAACAACAACAACCAAACTAAAAGGCAACCTACGGAATGGAACAAGATATTTGCAAATGACATATCCAATAAAGATTAGTATCCAAAATATATAAAGAACTAATACAACTCAACACCCAAAGAACAAATAATCTAATTAAAAATGGGCAGAAGACATTAGCAGACATTTCTTCAAAGAAGACATACAGATGGCCAACAGACACAGGAAAAAAAGCTCAACACCACTCATTATCAGGGAATACAAATCAAAACTAAAATGAGATATCACCTCACACCTGTCAGAATGGCTAAAATCAAAAACACAGAAAACAATAGGTGTTGGTGAGGATAAGGAGAAAAAGAAACACTTGTGTACTGTTGGTGGTAATGCAAACTGGTGTAGCCACTGTGAAAAACAGTATGAAGCGTCCTCAAAAAGTTAAAAATAGAACTATCCTACAATTCCAGCAATCTCACTGCTAGGTATTTACCCAAAGATTTCAAAGGGATATATGCACCCCTATGTTTATTGCAGCATTAATTACAATAGCCAAGATACAGAAGCAGCCCAAATGTCCATCAACCGATGAATGGATAAAGAAGATGTGATATATATACATATATATCACATTACCATAAAAAAGAATGAAATCTTGCCATTTGCAAGGATATGGATAATGTTAAAGAGTATTATGCTAAGTGAAATTAAGTTAGTCAAAGAAGGACAAATACCATTTGATTTCACTCATGTGGAATTTAAGAAACAAAACAAACAAGCAAAGGGGGGAAAAAAGAGAGAGACAAACTATAAAATAGACTTTTAGCTATAGAAAACAAACTCAGGGTTACCAGAAGGGAGGGGGTTGGGGGGGTGGGTGAAATAGGTGATGGGGATTAAGGACTGCACTTGTCCTGATGAGCACTGGGTGGTTAAGATAAAAAAGTTAAAAAAAAAATCTAGAACCTAACCCTCATTTCCTATATCTTTAACAAGACCATCAAAACACTAGTGTTTGAACAGTGGTGGGCTGAAAATCAATTTAGGGCAGGGCTAGCAGTCTCATCCTGGGTAAAGCCAAACGGATCAAACTTTCTCCTTCAGTGCAATGCAGCTAAATATAGCAAACAGCAAGTTTGCTGTTATCAATGGGTTCAGAGCTTCACATGTAAGTCCTATATATGTGCTTGGTATGAAATTAACAACAGCAGAAATTAAATATTATTGTAAATAATAAGATCCCAGAAATCAAGCCAGAGACAATGTAGGGTGTTTACTTAGAGCTAGTAGAAGCCATTTCACTAAAAGGGTAACTGTGGTAGTAAGATATATATCACATGGGCGCCTGGGTGGCTCAGATGGTTAGGCGTCTGCCTTCGGTTCGGGTCATGGTCCCGGGGTCCTGGGATCAAGTCCTGCATCGGGCTCCCTGCTCCTTGGGAGCCTGCTTCTCCTTCTGCCTCTCTCTCTCTCTCTGTCTCTCATGCATAAAAAAGAGATATATATCACATATTTTTGTGTGAGAACCTAAAATCAAATAATTTCTTTGGAATTAATTTGTAAATTGTATGAATAAAAATGCTGTACATTTTTTTATCACATATTTTTAGGAAACCTAATTTTCTCCTTTTCTTTTTTTTTTTTTTAATAAGAGATCTGTTCTTTGACTTTAATATGATGACAATCCTGCTTCTATCATGGATATAACAATCTTGGTGAATGTTCATAGTTTAAACCAAAATATGGTTTGGCATATACTTTGATAGTGTAAAACTTTCTATGAATTTTGTATTACTTCTCACAGGGATGATACACTAGTTTAAACGGTGGAAGACTTGGGTAAATTAAAAACAGTGATATTTTCAAAAGAATTTATTGTGAGAAATTCTATACTTCCATTCATCCATTTTTAGCAATAGAAATTAGAAAATGAAAATACTCTAAACACAAAGGATTAAATGCTGAAATAGGAGACAGCCCTATGAAATTATTTATAAATCTCTTGTTATCCACAGCTTTTCATTCATTTTTTGGTTTGTTTTAAATTCTATTGAAGTAGAGCATAAGACATAAGAGTGTACAAATTACAAATGTACGGATCAATCTTTATAAAGTGAACTTTGCTGTTTAATTAGTACCCACATTAAGAAATAAAACATTTATAAAACCCCCAAATTTCCTTCATTGTTCCCTTCTTATCTCTATTCCACTTCCCTCCCACAGTGAAACCTATCAAGTTTGAGTTTTAAAAGGCAGGGAAGGATGAAAAAGAAGGCTTTGAGTTTACAATTTGATTGGGCCAGGGTGGGAACTTGAAACAGGAGACCCCAGCTAAAGAAGGACTGTTGCTCAATAAATGATAAACTTTACCACCACCACCATAACAACACAAAGTCCAAACCACGAAGGGGAATTATTACGTCTTGGTCTTAAATTTGGAATGAGACTCCCCTGAAAATTTGAAATGATAAGTACCCCTCATGAGGGTTCAGAGCTCATATGCATGTTATCTGAATCTCCAAAATAAATTATAGCCAAGAAATTTTCTGAAAAGTTATCAAGTGGTTTGCACCTTATAGCAGATTGTAATTTCCAAATATGGCCTCACCAATATATATCCTGTTTCACAGCCTCTTCTAACAAAACCCTCTCCTCTTTAACCGGATATATCTCTTAAACTTCATGTCATAGAGCATGGCAGAAATGACACTAGGTGACTTCTGAGGAAAGGTCATAAAGGGTAATACAAATTTTACCTAGCTGTCTCCCTTAGCACAGGTGCCTTTGGAGCTCAAAGGGGTAATATAAGAAATATGAGTAGCCTGAAGATTTTAGGCTAGAGAGAACATATAGAGAGCTAACTGAGGAGGTCCAACTATTCTAGTCTGTTGAGTTTTCCAATGCAGGTACCATACACGTGAGTGAGCCTTCAGATGAGTCCAGTCTTTCAGCTACCCAGGCAGCTGGCCAAAGTAACACACAACCTTCTGAATGAATATGACATCAAATAAGATGTCATGGTATACCTATGAATCCTCAGATTCACAAAACCCAACACATCCTAAGCAAAACCAACTGTATAGAAACTATATTGCATCTAAGTCAAGAAGAACATCTTAATAGCATACCGAATAGTATTGCTTAGGAAAGAATATCAGTTAGACTGATAGTTGATTTCTCAGCAACAACACAGATGGCAGAAAAAGAATAACGTCTTTCAAGTGCTAAAGAAAAATAGCACACCTTCAATATGTATACATTGAGATTATACATGATATTAAATAATATCAAATTCTTTGGCTAAAACAAAAAAGTCTTCACAGAACTCTTATAGCACTTAATACATATATTTAAAATAAAAAAAGACTAATAATAAAAACCTTGGATCCTGATTTAGATGTTACAAACAAAATAGAGTTATGCAAAAAAATTAAGAAATGAAATGGTGAAGAGCAGTAATTAGTGAATTAAAATCAACAAATAGAGAAAATAAACTAAAAGTTTCATCTTTGAAAAGTTGGACAATATCTAGCAAACTCTCATAAGAGTAATCAGGAAAAATGAGAAACAGAAAATTATTAAAAATGGAAAGAAGAAATAACTACAAAAACAGTAGCAAACATGAAAAACAAATGTGCACTACAAAGTATGTATTATATGATTCAAATAGATTGAACTCAACAAGAGGCAAAATTTATAATGCATTTTTTATTTGAAATGATCTAAATAAGAAATGATAAACAATACATTTTAGAGAGTAAGAAAGAAAGGACTGAATATAAGGACATTCAAACACTATGTAATGTTCTATTATTAAGGTATTTGATTCATAAGTATTCATAACCTCTTTTATATTATATATTATGTTTATTCTGTTTTATCTATGAAATACTTCACAATGAAATGTTTAAGAGATGATTTTCTTAGAGTGTAATAGCAGATTCATTTAGTGAGTCTAATTATATATGTTTTATTGTCAATTCAGAATACATAATAGTTATACATCTTTCTAATCAGATACCTACCTTGAGGAAGAAAGAAATGTAACTGTTAATATTAGTTATGATTACTCACATTGCAGAAAACAACTTGTACCTTGAATATTTGACCTAAGACTATTCTATTGGATAATTCTCTTCATGACAAAAGAGAAGATTTAATTATTTAAAACAAAATAAAAACTTCTTCCTGGCCAAAAAAAATTAATCATGTATTTATTGGGATAGTTCATATAACAAATATTCCACAACTAAAATTTTAATATAAAATAACCTTATTTTAATATTTAATACTAATATTATTTAATATTTCTTCACTTGTTTGCTCAGGCAATTTCCTGTGAGGTTTCAATGGACATTTTTCATTGTTCTCGCCTTGTCTTAATGATCCAGAAATTTAAAAGAGGTTATAACATATTCAATAAATTTGTTCAGACCTTGAAATATTCAAATAATGGAAAATATGCCTTTGTAAAGCACAGGCATGTTAGTCTTTGATTCTTTTATGGTTTAGACTACTTTATGACTTTCTCTCAATAAAACCCATAAAATTAAAATGACCATGCAAGGGTTTATGAAGCGCCTCTGACCCAACATGGTGAAGCTAATGGTAGCAAAATTGTTTCCTGAATCTGCTAAAATACCAGGAGGGAACCATTTTACAGTACATGGGCAGACATGAGGTCTGGAAAATTCATTTTTGGGGAAGCCCTTCATCTGGCAGCTGCACATAGAAAGAAAAGTGTCAGTGTCCACAAATTATATTTTAAATATTGCAAAACATGTCAAACAGCACCTTAGCTATCATACTGTAGAGAGAAACAAATGATAAAGACCTTGACAAAAATGAAAGTATAATTATAATGGAAATCATGAACATTAAAAGGTACTAGGTCATTACTCAAGTTCCATCTCTCATTGCATTTTTTCTAATTGTAGAGATAAAAAATGAGTGATAAAAACATTGGCTCATTGGATTAGGTTCCTCTCACCATTATTTCTTTCCTAAAAATAAAAACACATTATCTAAAGGATCTGAATTTAGGGCAATGTAATCTATGTTCAAATTACATTAAAGATTTTCTCTGAGCATCCTGATAGATTAACTCTCTGCAGTACATATTTTTATATAAGGGGAGTGAAACTGACATTGCTCATATATATGGTCTATGAGACCATAGAAGTCTTACGATGCCTGGCTCTATTGGTTTTTGAGGAAAGCTGAGATCAGAGGTCTGAGACAGGAAGGCAAAATGATGTAACAATAAATTGGTTCAGTCACTGTTTTGAGTGTTATCTACCATCTGGCTTTCAAATATTTTATTATATTATTATCATCTTGGTCATTATATTATTATTATTTGGCCATTATCAAGGAAACTCTGGCTATCAATGGCTTAAACAAATTAGGGTTTTTTTTTTTCTTACTTTTATCAAGTGACAAGAAGAGGTGGTTATGGTAATGGCTATAGCAGCTCAATAATCTTGCAGTCTTCTGTAGCTGCAATTCTTACGGCCTCTCCCAAAGATCCTAAGATGACCACCACAGCTCCAGTAAAAATAACTTTAAATGGCAGGAAGAGAGGGAAAGAGTAGTTCAAGCTATAACTGTCCAATTGTCCCTTTTATAAAGAAACAAATGCTTTCTCCTGAGTATCCCTTGTAGACTTTCATATACATCTTATTGCTCAGAACTATGTCATGTCATCCCTCCCCCCAAGGGTAATGAGACCCAGACAGTGAGACCTAAATATTCTAGCCTCCACTGTTGGCAGATGGGAGAGGCAGAACATCCTTGGGGATGGAAATTGATTAGCCAACCACGAAGATCTGCCAAAGTCATCAAAAAGTTATTTATTCATTCAATATATATTTGTTGAGTGTTAAGTATTATTTTAGGTTCTATTTAAATAACATATATAGATACATTAAATTGACTACTTGGTATTTACAAAATATCTTTCTATAAATTCAAAATAATTTTTTAAACTTTAGAAAACATATACTACTTCAAAAAATTATAATACAAGTTTGCAATGTACATTTTTAAAAATGTGCTTTCAAAAACTGTATCTGAGCATTCTGGAAAATGTTATGTAACTAGGTATTGCAGTTTGAATAGTACTACATTAGAAAATAGAAATATTTATAGAAAACTTATAGATCTAAGGATATTCTGTGAGAACATAAAGGGACTAATGCACCCATAATGCATATGACAGATGGCTTAACAATGTGCTACCAGGCATTATAACTTTTATGTATTTGTTGATTCTTTGCTATTGCTATTAAATCCGTTTTTCTCACTGAGGCAATAGAATAGACTTAGGGGAGATGTTAATAGCTTTTTTTTTCTGTGAGAAAACACTGGGCAGTAAAGAAGAGAAAATTAATGGAGATAATTTAATGGTGAAATTACATATATGATCCTGAAAGAGATAAAGGAATAATAGGAATAGTATCATCTCACAATAGCAAAAGTGTTTATTTGGCAATTTTAAAACAAATGCTTATTGTTATGTTTAAGTTATGTAATTTTCAGTTCTGATCTCATCCATAAAAATATTAAAAAGTTAAGGCAAATTCATTTCCTGTTTTGAATCTGAAAAAAGCCACTTTTGGAAGATTCTAAAATGAAAAAGTGCTATAAATGTGTTTTACTAAATTGTTTTTAAAAATGTGTATTTTGAATGGCTACAACAATGTATAATGTAACACTTTACTATTAATTTTATCTCTCAGACATATCCATGGGGCCGGAATAAAAATGAATGATTTCTTAGCTAGATATGAATTAATTTCATAAAGGAGCTTCTAATTGCTAAACTACTTGGGTCAAAACTTCATCTCTTTCTGATATCAGGTGGAGGGGCAAACATGACCAGGATCAAACCTGTTTAGCTTGTAATCCCCACCTCTGGCTCCTCTTGAAATAAAGTTCTGCACTTTCATTACCCAAAGAACTTTCTTTTTTTTTTAAGATTTTATTTACTTATTTGAGAGAGAGCACAAGTAGGCAGAGTGGCAGGCAGAGGGAGAGGGAGAAGCAGGCTCTCCGCCAAGCAGGGAGCCCGATGTGGGGCTGGATCCCAGGATCCTGGGATTATGACCCGAGCTGAAGGCAGCTGCTTAACCAACTGAGCCACCCAAGTGTCCCTCAAAAGAACTTTCTATTCACCATTTGGGCTTTCAGTGGTCCCTTATTCTTCTGAGAATGACTACATTTTGCATTAAAGACTATTATATAATGCTGAGTAGTATTAAAAATAAAAGTGGTGAAATTCTATTTTAACCCTATATTCCAAAGATTTGTAATTTCAATATGTACTTAGTATACACCTATTAATGAGATATTTTATCTTCTTTTCTCGTACTACACTTTCAAAATCCAGATATTACAGAATATTTCAATTCAGACTAGTTACACTTCAAGCACTATCAATAGTCAAATGTGGCCAGTGGCTACTGTATTGGACAGTCTAGCTCCAGAGTATCTGGGAAGTTACTAGTATGTTTCCAGAGTATCTGGGATGTTGTTATTCTAAAGCAGCACATCTACCTAACAATCAAGCTAGGTGCTGGGTTAAAATTTTTATATAAATTGAGGTATGTAACAAAGATGCACATCTAAATAAAATACAAAACTAACTGTACTTGGAGGTAAATCAAGTTTTACCTTAAGCCAAAATATAGAGCACATGTTACAAAATATTTAGATAATCATCACAAGTCTGCTTTAATTTGAAATATTTGAAACATAACCATCCAACATTAAGGCACTAACAAAAATTTTTGATATAGTCTAATAGTAAAAAATTTATAAAGGCAATAAAAATGATGAGTAGTATATGTTGTATTTAATAACATGAATACTATATCCATGATATATTTTAAGTAAAATGAATTATAAGACATTATGTTTGGTATGACTTCATTTGGGTAAAATAAAAACATTTATCATTATTTAAACATATATATGTAGCAAAATTTTTTTGAAAAGCTGTAGAAGAAACTCTTTAAAATGTAATTTATAGATATTTGATTTATGAAAATGTATCTTTTTCCATATGCATATCTATATTTTCTGAAAGATACTATTTTTGTTCATAACAAAAATAAAATATGGAATAGAAATATGCATGAATAGATAATCTGAAAGTCCTTCTACTATAAACAACTGGATATGCAAGACAAATTATATCAAGCATTTTGTACATATGTAATTGAGGTCATATATAGGAAAGCACAAAAAATTGTGCTTTCCTATTTTCCACAAAGAAGAAAGCATTCAAAACAAGTTCAGTAAGCATACAATGCTGAAGTTGGTGTTGTAGCTTCCCTAAATCAGTGAATATATGAAGATGGATAGGGAGCTTTTCTATAACCTGGAGGCTTGTGTTTTACTATCTATACAGGCATAAGAACTATGCATTGGGATCCTGAAGGGTCATTGTTTGAAAATGAAAACCTTACCATAAAAATAATCCTCAGTGTAAACACTGGCTAAAATATCCACCAGCAAACACAGGGAAATGACAAGCATATTTATGTCCCCCCCCTTGGACAACAGCTGGGATGTCTTCTAAAAATTTGTAACTACATGTGTATCATCCAGTAAGTGTGGCTTCAGTGTATACCACAACTTGACCTAGGAAAGTCTAGCTGATAAAGAAATATAAAATTACATCCTAAACTAATTATATTTCTGTGCCAAGACAAACTCTTAAATCTAGGCTGCACAAGAGTTCCAGGATAAAGTGTTACAAATTTCTGGCTTACAAGAGATAAATAAATTTACAAAGCCTATTAGGGTTTCTATTGCTGTAAAACAAATTCTTACAAAGCTGCTGGCTTAAAACAACTATTTTATATATTCATGAGTTCTTCGGGCTTAGAAGTCAGAAAGAGCATAATAGTTATAATTTTATTTGTTGCATGATGCCTGGGGCATAGGCTTGTGACGACTTGACAGGTAGGGGTGACTCCATGGTTGGTGGTTAGAATTAGCAGAAGTCTTCACATGCCTGTGAATTGATTTTGTTGTCTAGGAACTCATCTGGAGTTCCAACACAGGATCACCAACGTATGGCCTTTCAGTGTGCCTTGGCCTTCTCCTACATGGTAGCCCCAAGATTCCAAAAGGAAATATCCAAGTGAACAAGTCAGAATCAACACTGCCTTCTATGAGGTGGCTTCAGAGGCCCTAAAGCATCAATCCACTATATCTTATTTGTTCAAAGTGTGTTATTTACATCAGCTGTGATTCAAAGGAAGGGGACACAGAAACGATCCTCAACGAGAACAGTGTTAAAGGATTTGTGGGTAAGTTTTAAAACCACCACAATCTGCATTTTGACTATAAATTATTTATATTCCTCCCACTTACAAATATACTTATCTTCTCCCAAGACACCTCAAAAATTATATTTTATTATAGCATTAGGTTCAGATCAAGGCCCAGGATCTCAATCTAAATCAGATCCAAGTCTAGATGAAGTTCTTTATGTACAGATACTCTTGATATGAAGATCTGTGAAGCAAAGGGATAACTTTTCTGTCCTTTCTGCCCACACTCTTCTCCCAAACATATGCAACATCTATGGTGATACAGACATTGGATAACTGCTATTAATATAACCACTTAAAAAGATGCCCCCCCCAAAAAAACCGCTATGTAATAAGTGATTGGTCCAACAGCAATTCTGAAATATACCCAGGTACACGTTGGCAGTTCTTTGATGAAGACTCAGTCTTAACCTCTGGGGTTTTTTTTGTTTTGTTTTGTTTTTCCTGTGGCCCTTGGGTTTGACCTCTGGGTTCTCAGTTTTCCTCTCTGATAAGCTTTACAATATTTCCATAGATAATTCATGACAGATTATGAGCTAAAAATATAAAATTACAAAGCCCATTAGGAAACAATCTAACATGACTGAATGTAATGAATATTAATTAAAAGTAGGTTTATAATGTCAAGAATTTATAAAGCATTATGATAGTAAAATGAATATATTAAATGATTAAGGCATAATCTTAAAAGTAAGATAGCATGAGGCAGTGAATAGAGGTTTAAAAAATAGAATTTTCAAAATAAAATTATAAAATATTAAAACACATGGGTAAAAGTAGCAGCTTAGGAACAATTTAAGATAGAATTAGTTAATTGGAAAAAAGGACTAAGGAGAATGCAGGTAAGAGTGAAAAAGGATGAAAAAATATGTGAGGCTTAAGAAACTTATGGGGTAAAATTATACAGTCGAACATTATCTAATGGAGTCTCTTTGAAAAAAATAAAGATGAAAAGTAAAAGACTTTACATCATATAGATGTAAAGTGAAAATATTCCAGAATTACCTTAAATCATCAGATCCTAGAAGTATAGTCAATCCCAAATGAAGATAAATAACAATAAATTTTATAAACAGCCTTGGGAAAAAGACAGGATAACCACAAAAAAAAACCCAATAAGCTTGACATTAAATTTGATATCATTAAAATGCAAAAGACAATGTTACACTCATGGTACTCAGAAAAAAATAAAAGATTATTAGACTGGAATTCCATCCCCAAGTAAACTACCATTAAGAGTAGGCATAAAATATGGGGTGCCTGGGTGGCTCAGTTGGTTAAGCGACTGCCTTCGGATCCAGTCATGATCCTGGAGTCCCGGGATCGAGTCCCACATTGGGCTCCCTGCTCGGCGGGGAGTCTGCTTCTCCCTCTGACCCTCTTCCTTCTCGTGCTCTCTCTCTCTCATTCTCTCTCTCTCAAATAAATAAATAAAATCTTTAAAAAAAAAAACACTCCCCTTTAAAAAAAAAAAAAGAGTAGGCATAAAATACTTACCTAAGAAAAATAAAGTGAATTAAAGCTTGTTAAAAAAAAAGAGTAGGTGTAAAATAGACATTTTCTAAAGAGAAAAATGGAGAAACCACCACTCATAGACATTCATAAAAAACAAAATAAAATGAAACAAAAAACAAAACAAAAAAACTTACTAAGGATTTCATTTAGGAGGAAAGAATTTCTACACAGTAGGAAGGAATATGATACTAGATGCAACAGTGATCAAAGAATCTGTTAAAAATACGGGGAATCTAATTAAGGCTTACCTAAATTTTTAAAATATAAAAAAAATTATGGACAGGAAAATTGTGACAGGAGAGAGTGGAGCAATTGGAGCTAATAGATAATAAACTTCTTGTATATCTTGGGAGGAAACCAATCATAACAACTAACTTTAAACATTGTTAAATTATGGTTATTAAAATTGTTAAAATATCATGAAAGTAAGGGAAAGAAGATAGAAGGGGAAAATTGTTTCAGAAAAATAGAAGACAAGGTATTTGGAAAATTCTCTTGTGACAAAACACAACGTTGGATAGGATATAGCAAACATCACTGCAAATATATACTGAAATTTTTAAGATTGTAAGTACAGCACCCTGAGTCCAAAAACAAAGAGTAGGAAGTAAGAACTGATGTAACAGCTGTGCTAGGAGGTGTTTATAATGGACCAAAGCTTGCTGAAATGGTCCAAAAGACACAGTATAAGTTGAAAACCATGGCAGAAAGTGAGTACTGATGCTTCAGTTGTGTCTGGTGGCATTTGTTGATATTGGTCATTGAAGGGCTTGAGTGCTAATGGTCATGTAGGTACAGGTCAAGACAGAATGTGAGAATTTGAGAAACAGAATCTGGCATGAAGTCTGGACTTTCAAAGGGTCTCTAACCTCTGTGTAAATGTAAACAAAAAAAATGCCTACCTTCAACAAGAAATAAAAATAATATTGTCTGCTTCAGGTTTGGTTATTGATAGGGTATAAAAAATATTCCCCTCCCCCTGACATTTTGTGACCACATGCTTCTAGTCACATGGATTTTGTATTAATATTTATACTGGATATATACTTACTTGTATATATTCTTACTTGTGAGGTCTGGGAACTCAGGCAACTCAGGATTTCTGAGATAAAGTCTCACCAAATATAAGCTTTTAATCTAAAATAACAAAATACAAGAGGAAGCATGCTACTATGATGTCAGCAGCAGACAGAAACACAGAGTATGATTAATCTGTCAAGAAAAGCAGAAGAGAATTATTGGATGAGACTACAGGGCATGGCTGGCTATCGGCTCTTCCTCTTAGATTCGGAGGGGCCAAAATACTTTTACTACGAGTCCTTCCTGGAGAAGAGCTCGTTTTGATAACATAAAGAATAACAATATTTTGGATCTGGTGAGAGAACCATATTAAGGAAGCACAGTATGTCCCAAACAGGTAACAAGAAATTGATAATTAGGCATCTATGAAACTGAAGATCCAAAAGTTAAAAGAGGATCTTAGAGCAATCTAAGAAAAGACATTTTACCTAGAAGTAATATTGACAGCAGATTCTCAACTGTAACCACAACATTTATAAATGTGTGGAAAAATAAAATCAGATTACTGAGTGTCAAACACCTAACCTATTATTCAAACTAGGAGTGATTATTTTATTTTTATTGTTACAAACTAAGAATGTTTACCATCAGTCTTCATCAGTGGAAATTCCAGGATGAGGAAAACAACATACTGAAGGAAGAACTGAGTTGAAAGAATCATTGTTCAGCGAAAAAAAAAAATTAGTTTATTCCATAAATATATATACTGAACTTGGATTATGTACAAAGCACTGAAATAGAACCTGAGAACATAGAAGTAAATAATGAGACAAACACTTAGCCTCAGAGGACTGACTTTAGAGGGAAGTAATTAAAACATTTTAATTCAGTGCTAAGAGCTATGATAAAAATTAAAGCAATGGGGGCTCCTGGTTGGCTCAGTCAGTTAAGCGACTGCCTTTGGCTCAGGTCATGATCCTGGAGTCCCAGGATCGAGTCCCACATCAGGATCCCTATTCACTGGGGATTCTGCTTCTCCCTCTGACCCTCCCCCATCTCGTGCTCTCTCTGTCACTCTCTCTCTCTTAAGTAAATAAATAAAAATATTTAAAAAATTTTAAAGCAGAGAATGGAGACAGAGCATGTTCAGAAGGAGTTCTAACTTTTTAAAAGTGTGGTCAGGAAAGTTAAACATATTTTCCCTCTGTGTTTGCTGGCTAAAGGCAAAGGCCTAAATAGTACCTTAGCATAAGTAAATCTAATGCCAGGTGAACCAGACTGGAATGTATATGTTTAGAAATGTTTGTATTATTCTATATAGTCTTAAAGTGCATGAAGTTAAAAATGAGAGACATAGACATACAGAAAAATAATTAGTAGGCAACTAAGAAATACCTAGAATAAGTAAAACTAAAACATAAGAGTAAAATTAAGAAGGCAAATAAAGTGATCCAGGTAAACTGAAATACAATTTTAAATAAGATAGAACTAGAAAGCCAATTAAGAGATTGAACAAGTATCAATAGAAGTAAGGCCAAAATGAAGTGAATCCTATTAGGTAAATAATAGCCTAGAGTAACAATCAGAAAAAAGAAAAAAAGATAAAGTAAATGAATCAAAAGAAAAGCATAAAAGTTTGTAAAGAAAGTCCTTGGAATGGTTCAGCATCCTTAACAAGTAGCTTCTGTTGGGGTTGTGGCTTATTCCTCTTTCAGTCCCCATCACTACATACCACCCTTATCCTCTTTCATTGTCTTCAGTGTGGATCCTCTCTGTCTTTACCCCAATGTAGATATTCATCTTCCTATCACTCATTTATAGGTATTTATTGAGTCATAAATTTGAGGACACAAACAATAGCAAAGAAATACTTTGAGTGAGAATCTTCTCCTCAAGGAATGTATAAGATGTTCACTTAATTTTTCTCCACTCATTTCTCTTCAACTATAAGCTGTTTTTCCCCTAGATTAGTTATTAATCCTTCCAGATTAACCTTTTCCAACAAAGGAGTATTTTCATTATGAGATACAAATATCAATAAGTTAGGGAGAGGAGCCACTCAAAGACTTTGGTGTTCAAATTTAGATAGAATGACCTGGAAGTCTTGTTAAAACATAGATTGCTTGGGTTGCAGCTAGAGTTTCTGATTGAGTAGATTGGAGATGGGGCCCAAGGATCTGCATTTCCAACAAATATTCAGATGATGCTGAACTTGCCGGTTCAGGGACCACATCTGAGAATGACTACATACACCATGCTGAGAGTTTATTTTACCTTCCACTATGAACCACATGAACCCATAGAATTTGTGAAAACTGAGTATCTTATTGGGAATGTTATTAACTCCAAAAAGGCAATGTTGCTCACAAATTGACTTCATTTATAAATTGCCATCTAATTGAATGGCTGCAAGTTACTTAATCTCCCTAAATTTTTATTTCCTTCTCAAAAAGAAAGAAAACACATCTGGATGGTTAGTGCTTGTACATGTGGTGGGGTTCAAATAACACATTCCATATAAAATGTTTGATATAATGCCACAGAATACGTACTCATTACTGGTAAGAGGATGAAAAGATAAAGAAAGGAAAGAAAGAGGAAGGGAAGCTGAGCATTAGGAGGAAAAACATTTAATGTGCCACACATATAATTGCAAGGTGAAACAATATTATACCTTTTCAAAAGACACCCTAAAAGTAAATAAGAGTATTAATAAAATCTAGAAGTTTTTCTATAAAAGTAAATGTAGTGATTAAACATTTTAATTAAACTTACAAATACACTGCATATATTTAAAGCTAAACAAATACTATGTTCAGATATCTTTCTACACTGAGATATAAATATAAATTGTGGGCATGTGAGTGCTTATGAGAATATGAGAATCTTCCTTTGGATTCTGTATTAAATACATATATTAATATGTGGTAATGATTTATTTTTTTTTGTTTTTTCCCAATTTTGAGATTTCAATCTAAAGTTACAGATACTGGAAGATTCTGCTTGCTGTTAAAGAAGTAAAAAAAATTCCCCAATTACAGATAGATGAAGGGATTAAACAAATTCACTTCCTATAAGACTACCTTTACAAACAAAAATTCTTAATAATCATCTCCATGCTGTATTTTAGGAATGTATTTTTTTTTAAGATTTTATTTGTCTCAGAGAGAGAGAGAAGGAGAGAGAGAGAGAGAGCACAAGCAGGGGAAGAGGCAGAGGGAGAAGCAGGCTCCCCACTGAGGAGGGAGCCCGATGATGTGGTACTTGATTCCAGGACCCTGGGATCTTGACCTGAGCCAGAGGCAGACCCTTAAGCAACTGAGCCACCTAAGCTTCCCTAGGAATGCATTTCTTACATTAAAAAGGTGAGTAATACGAATTTTATCTGAAACCCATTTTCCTAAATGAAATGACACGTTACATCATATTTTTAGCATCACTTCTAAATTCTGGTTTACATCTACATTTGTGGAGTGCTCAAAACTTCTCTTCTGATACACAGAAAGGCAGAGGAAGAAATGTTAATTGTTTTTCTCAATCTTTCTTGAATGAAGTTAATGAGTTGTATTCTCCACTAATACAGTTGAAACAATTTATTCACAGTGAGATGGGAAAAAAGAAAAAAGGAACAAATGCACAGCCATTAATTCAAAGAATCCTTAAAAAACATGTGCATAATGGTGATTTATGAGCATATACTGATGGGGGACACACCCAAACTCTGTTGATATGTAAAATAAATAGTCCTATCTACTGTACTATGGGTTCTTGCCAGTGCTCAGTGTGGGTCAGAGCTCTGTTTTGACTATTAAACAGCAAATAGTAACATCTGGAAATGTGAAGGTCAAATGTCATTTTACTCATAAAACTGCACCAGCATGATTCATAATAACCTGTATCTGAACTTTGCATGAATTGAGGGCTGCTGCTGATATTGTTGTATAAATAAATAAAAAACCCATTCTTTCATTCCGTTGTGATTTTATTTTGGTGACTTGTGTTACTTAAACAACTAGTATAGAATTCAAAAGTTCCAAATGCTGCATCCTTATGTTTAAATTGAAAAGTATCTATTTTTGCTGAAATCCATTCCATCTTACATATGTTATAATAACATTTGGCAGGCAAGGTTTATTAAAAGAAAAATGTTTCCATACTCAAAGCTTGCATGTTATTCTGCACTTCTTGTGTTGATAATTGAATGTATCCTATTTACATGTGAAAGTATATACAACTTTGAATAATACTTAAAACAGAGCTCCTGAATTTTCTTTTTTTTCCTCTCATTATTTCTGGTATCTCACAACAATCTTCTTATTGACTAAATGTTTGCATGCCTCCAATATTCGTATATTGAAGTCCTAATCTCCAGTGTGGCTATATCTAGAGATGGGGTCTCGAAGGAAGGAATTGAGTTTAATGAGGTCCTAAGGGAGGGGCTCTGATCCTATAGGACTAGTGTCCTTATAAGAAGAGAAACCATGTATCTTGTTCACTCTCTGTGTGTGTGCAAGAGGAGGTCATGTGAGCACACAGGGGGATGGCAGCCACCTACAAGCTAAGAGTCCTCATCAGAAACCAGCCATACTGGCATCCTGATCTTGTATTTCTAGCTTTCAGGATTATGAGAAAATAAATTTCTGTTGTTTAAACCACTCAGTCTGTGGTATTTTGTTATGGCAGCCTGAGCTGAACAATGTAATACTTTATTGTGTTTTTTTTTTTTTTTAGGAGATGGTATGTGCAGGACCCCCTCCCAAAGCAATATTTCACTGAGGTTAGGGCATGGAGTTGGGGTGCATGCTATTCACAGATTTTCAATAATACTGAAGGAGAATGGACTATTTTCAAAGAAAGTTACTTACGATGTTTTGAATGGTCATCTCTATATTTGTTGATCTTATAACTGACCACTAACTATAAGGAAGTCTAACTTTTAGCCAGCCAATTTCAAAAGATTATCTATAACTGAATAAAATGCCATCTTATTAAAGGAAGCAAATAAAAATATCTTAAGAGTGCCATATTTAGGAATATTTTCGCACATACTTAGGGCAGAGAAAATGAATTCTCCTTCTCTTCCCCACACTTTTTGGATAAAATTTGCCCTTATCTGTCTCAATTCAGATTGCTGCATAAGTTTAAATATCCTCTTACTGCACTTTGTTGCACCACTGATCCACAGAAAACAAGGTGAAAAATTTTTGCTGAAGTTGTGGGATCATTTGGAAAAGGAGAATTTCCAGAGAGATGTTCCCTAAGTGTGTAAATTAGATGCCATTGGCAAATCAATGTTCTACTTCTGCTTTCAGCTCTTTTCCTAGGACTGAATACTCTTTATTAGATCAAGCTAGTGTTTAACTGTTTGAAACTTTAGACTGATTTAAAAAAATTCATGGTTTTATCTCAGTTGTTTCTTATTAGAGAGAAGAAGGTTTAATTATTCAATGATACTGGTCTCTATATCAGCATGTGATTGATTTGTTACTAGATTGAATCAGGTAGATAGTGGTTGGTTGCAATGGGATTGCTGAAGAGATTGTCACCCTTGCTGGGGAACTAAAGGCAGCAATTGTTACTGGTGAAATTACTGGTGAAGATGTTGTCCCTAGGGTTGGGGGAGGAGGAAATCATCAAATTTTATTTTTAGAAAAATCAGTGGTTTGATTGTGTTTCCATTGTAATAAATATTTTTCATATATTTGAAAAGTGCTTTAATGAGTTTCTTCATATTGAGTTTTATTGCTTAAATAACGGTATATGATCTATGATTTCTTGTAGATCTTGCTAAATAAGTACCAGGTGCTTGTCAGTTAACATTTGTCAATTTCCTATCAGTATCTGTGAACAAATGTTCCTAGTTAAACAAAATAGGAGAACTAGGGACTATGAAACGGTCAGCCTATACCTGGGTCATAGCTGGCTTCATTTGATATGTTAACGCTAATGTCTGGTTTCTTTAAATAACATATTAAAGCCAAAGGATTGAGAAAAAATAACAGGTTTTGACCTCAGAGGCATTAGCAGATGAATTTAAAAGACTGCTTCTGTAAAACAAAACAAAACAAAGAGGCAAAAAGACTGGTTTGACAAAAGAAAATTTAAAAAATTTAACACAATTACATTTAGGTCAGCATATTTTTGGTAACAAATGTTTTCTATATCACTTTGAATTTTTATGTGTTATATGTACTACTACAAGTTACTTAATTGGAGTGCTAAAGGAGTGATCAAATAGCTAAGGCAGAAAAGAAATATACAGTATAAATAGAACTATAATGAATAGCTCCTAGAAATTTAAATTTCTTTAAATTGAAGTTGTCAGGATTTTAGAATTTGATAGATGACAGAGGTTTTGTGTGTGTGTGTGTGTGTGTGTGTGTGTGTGTTATAGCGGACTTCCAATATCCAACTGGTAAATGCTAAGAAAACTGGTGAGAATTTATTAGCATGTAGAAGTGCTAAGGTCTAGAATCATTATATGAAGTTTTAGACTTCTCTAATATCTAACTCAATTTGAAAAAGAAACTTACCATCTGGATCTTATTTTTTTTTACAACTTCCTGCTGTTGCTTTTTTTCCCTTCACCTTTAGAATTTCTGTGCTCCATTTCATAAATTAATCACTGCATCTTTCACTTTAATACAATTTATTTAAGAACTTAGTGTACTGGAAAGTTTATCATTAGTTCAGACTTCTTAGAAGAAATGATTCTGGGAGTGCCCGGGTGGCTCAGTCGTTAAACGTCCGCCTTCGGCTCAGGTCATGATCCCGGAGCCCTGGGATCGAGTCCTACCTACATGGGGCTCCCCGCTCTGCGGGAAGCCTGCTTCTCCCCCTCCCATTCTCCCTGCTTGTGTTCCCTCTCTTTCTGTGTCTCTCTCTGTCAAATAAATAAAATCTAAAAAAAAAAAGAAGAAATGATTCTGTTTTTCCTCCCCACCTTTATTATTATTTTCTATTCCTGACAAATGCTCCAATCATACAATTCAAATGCTTGCTTAATATGTTTATCCAATTTACTTCCAGAGTGAGTAAAACCACACTTCTCTTCCTTTAAAACTTTTATTCTTTTTAAACAGTCAATTGCTAAATCTTGTCCTTCATAAATTTAACATTATTCTAAGCGTAATGGAAGTGCTTCTCATTTAAGTTAACACAAAGTTCTGAGTCCCATGTGGAGAAGAGACTGGAGGAAAGCAAGAAGGTAGAATGTTGCAACAATTGAGGAATATTGCTACAAACAAAGATGGAAACAAGGGGGACATTTAAGATAAATTTGGAATTAGAATAAACAATACTCAGGACTGGAATTTGGAGAGGAGATTAGTTAATAATACCATCTAGATAACTGGTGTGGGCAACTGGCAGAAAGGGATAGTATTTATTGAGATGGAGAAGAATAAAGGAGAAACAGTTTGGGGCATATTATTTTTCCTCCAGCATTAGTGGATAAGCATGCACTTTGGCAGATGTGATAATTTTGCAGTCCTTCAGGGTGCTTTTCTGTGAATCAAATACCTCATTGCTGTAAGCCACTGTAATTATCCTCTGAAGTTTCCTGTGATTCCTGCGACTGCCTGACACCTTAAGAGGAAGCAGCAGCTGGGGAGCTAACAGTGACTTTTTGTATCCTTATTTATTCATAACTCTATGATTTTATAAGCATCTGATAACCTCTATTAAACATATTCCTGTCTTAAATAGTTATGATTTCTGTTTTACTCATCTCAATTCTTTAAAATAGAAATGCACTAAAATATGCTGAAATTTGTCAAAAAATTTCAATGATAGCTCTTGGAATGGGGGGTATGGTGACTCCTTACAATATAATTTTTCCCAAAAACTTTGTTTTCTGACATTTATAACTTTATAAGCACTTATAATTCAATGATCAGAAAAAATGTATATATTATGGACCTTACTCAGATAATTATTATAATAGCAATTAAGTTTATTAACTAATATTAGTACCTGCTGCCTATCAGGCACTGTGGGATATAACTCTGTGTAAAACACAGTACTTAGGCTCATTAAACTCACAACTATGTATCAAGCAGAGATAGAAATAGAATGATAGAGGACAGTAAGGGAATAGGAGGTAGATGAATTTTGAGTAGAGTTCTAAATAACTGAAATTCGGAGTCATGTATTATATTCAGGCAATAATTGGCCAAATGAAAAGTGGCAGGTGCAAAGATCATGAGGTGAAAATTTGTTTGACTTATTCAAAGAGCATCAAGGAGATGAAGGTAGATGGTCTGTCATGAATAAATGGGAGAAGACCCAGATTTTATTAAAGACTTTTAATGTTATTTTAAATGCAACGAGGAAGCACTGGAGTGTGTGAATAGTAGAGAGAATAAATGTTGGAAGCCCAGCTTAAAGATGTTGGAAGCTTGAATTGAGGTGTCCAATAGAAATGATGGAAAATGGTGGAATTCAGAATGTATCTTTGAAGGTAGATTATTCCTGGGCAAAATAGAATAATAAACCATGCAACTTGATTTGGGGCCTGAATAACAAGTTCAACAACTGAATGTTGCTATATTATAGCTCTGTTGAGTGTCTACATGTGTCATTTCATTCTGTTTCTATAACAACACTATGAGGAACATTCTATGTTACCTAATTTTTTTCCCTTTGGATAAGAAACTGAGATACAGATCAAAACAAAACAAACAAAAAAACTAGTACAAGGTCACACAACTACTAAGTAATGGAGAAGGGAGAAAATTCTCCCACTAAGCTAGTTGTTTTAAAATAGTAACAAGGAATGTACCATTTTGCTATATCTATTGATCATGTAAAATATTTTTGCTGCCTTTTTACCACATTGTTTAAAAACCTCAAATGATTTATAATATTTTATCCATTAAGGATACTGAAGATGTATTGATATAATTGATTGAAGAGAAATATTAACTTATTGACTTGTTCCAAGTTATTCCATAATTAGCTAGAGACACCTCTATAAAGATGCATTAACTGTGGCAGTCCAGATTCCATAATTTAAAATGCAATAGGGAAATTTTATTCAGGAAGATTATTGGTTCATCATCAAAAACAATTACTTGCAGAAATTTACAGGCTTTAAGACCCATAAACACATATATTTGTATATGTTAATAATAGATAATGCTTACTGTGTGCTGTTTCCTAGTCACCGTTCTAAGTACTACATGTGTATTGATTCACTTAATACTCATAATAGCCTTAAGAGTTGCATTACTATTATAGGTCATTATAATTATTTTAATTTTGCAAATGAGAAAACTAAGTTTCAGAGAGATTAGAACATTTAGTTAAGGTCACACAACGAGAAAGTGGCAGAGAGTTAAATCTGAAGACACTGCTGTGACTTTAGGGTCCATAAATCTTAAGAACTGCACAAAACTTATCTCTTGCTTTCTTGCTGCCTATCAAAGTGAAAGTAGATTCTGTTATTACAGAATGTATAATTTTGTCACAATAACTACAGTAATATTTTAGCAATTGTAATAGAATACGAATGAGTATATCTGATTTTGACTCAGAATTCCTAAAGGCATCCACAGGAACATGTCCTCCAACAAAATAACTTTTTTTTCTTTTGTATTCCTCAGGAATTACTGGATAGTGCAGAAGGAAAGGATCAACATGTGAGATACAGGGTACCCCAGTAGGGTGCCTTATTTTGTTTAAAAACAAACAATAGCAACAATACCATAATTTTATAAAGTTATTTTGCACACTCTCAAAATTTCTATTTGAGACTGTTTTCCAGTACTTTAATTTCAGAAAGATCTAGTTTTTTATATGTAGTTGTGAATAAACCTGAATTTGCCCTTGACATTTCTATTTCATTTTTTTATTCAAGTGTATAAATTGTGAAAAGCTTATACTGCTTGACCTTCAGATTATATAACTCCTAGATTACATTTTCTTGAGTATTCATTCCCATTTTTTAAGATGGTGTATGTTTGCAACGTATCATAGAACTCGTAAATACTGAAACCAAAACATAATGCACAAAATGTCAAGAATATGAAAATAAATGGTCTGTGATCTCCCAAGTTGAAGAACAGATATTCACATATATTTTAACACACTCATAAAATAAGCTCAAATATCACAGCATAATAATATACAATGCAGTGATTATTTACTATTTTTTTAAGGTAGATTAATGAAATAGAGAAAAAGAAATGGGTTACATTGGGAGGTTAAAATAGCCCATGTCAATCTTGTTTTCATTGGATATTTTTCTATTTAGAATTTATGTTTCAAGAACAGCCTGCATTTTTAAATATTTAGTAAAAAAAACCTAAGAAATTCATAAAATGACCATTTTACAATAACAGTAACAAGGTTATTATGAACATTAACAAAAAAGTGAGTTCTAAATAAATGCAATAAAAAAATATAGGGCACCTGAGCGGCTCAGATGGTTAAGCGTCTGCCTTTGGCTCAGGTCATGATCCCAGGGTCCTCAGATCAAGTCCCACATTGGGCTCCTGGCTCAGCGGGGAGCCTGCTTCTCCCTCTACCTCTGCTTCGCCCCCCATTCATGCTCTCTCTTTCTGTATCTCTGTGTCTCAAATGAATAAACAAAAAAAATATCTTAACTGGAAGGGGAGACGAACCCTGAGAGACGATGGACTCTGAAAAACAAACTGAGGGTTCTAGAGGGGAGGGAGGTGGGGGAATGTGTTAGCCTGTATTAAAGAGCGCACGTTCTGCATGGAGCACTGGGTGTTATGCACAAACAATGAATCATGGAACACTACATCAAAAACTAATGATGTAATGTATGTGATTAACATAACAATAAAAAATTTAAAGAGAAAAAAATCTTAAAAAAATATATATGTATGCAAGTACTATTCTAGTTTTTACCCTGTTCATTATATCCGCACAACAAATCTGTTGGGTAAGTGCTACTGTTATTTACACAGAGAGACTAAGTAACTTGCTCAGGGCCCAGAAATTGAACAAATAGAGACTGACCACAGTTTCTTAAAATATGACAATCAACCATTCAAAAATAGCAATTTATTTTGCTTTTCTCTATTTTTTCCAATAATCAAAATTAATAATTGTATCTAACAGTTATCAAGTGCTAGTCATGTGCTAATTATATTAATGATCATATTTAATGCTCTCCACAAGCAGAAGGAAACACTATTATTAATTCTAACTTATAAATGAGAAAACTGAAATTTAGACAATTTGAAAAAAAAAACTTTAAGAGTCATAAAATATTGTCAAAGCTTTTATTTATATTCAATCTCCTTACTGAGCCCATATTTAAACATTCTCTTCTCCAGCTTCTCAACAGTTACTTATATGCTGATAATTTAATATATTTTATATTTTATATAATTAAATATTTTTATACTTTATATTGCAATGGTAATATTATACACATGTTATAATGGTATTATATACTACTAAATAACTATTATATACTACTATATAATATATACAACTATATATATACTATAATACTGTATAATATTATATACATCTAGTATTTTATGATTCTATTTTTATATTTAGTCTAGTATTATGAATATTTTCTTTATGATTTAATTATGACCCATGTAGGTTGATATGCCACAATTTTAATTTTTTTGTGGACATTGACATAGATAATTGGATAGATATAAAAAAAGTTTTTCTGTATTTTTTTTTAAATATGTTTCTTTATCCCATTTCACTTTTCCAAAGCATCTGAGACGACTGAGTCCTAGGTTTCTATCCTTAGGCACTTTTGTAATTCATTCTTTCCTTCACCAATTGATTTCATCCTTTTTATCAAAGGATGCTTCCTGCTTCCACCAGTAATATGTGATTGCCAAATATCTTTTCCTAGCTCTGGTCTTTCTCCTAAGTCCCAGAACCAGATATTTCTAAATGCTACCTAGACATCTTCATTTCATTGTTTCACAGGCACCACATGTCAAGATTCTCAAGCTAATTTTTACTCTACACACACATGGTTTATTTCTTATAGGCATTATCTCAGGCATGACATTTTTTTTCCTCCCAGAAAGTTTTCAAAATATTTGTCATCACTGAGTTCTCCCTTATCTCATATGTAATTATTTAAAATAAATCCTGGCATTTCTTTCTCTTGCATATTTCTAGGTTTTATCCCTTTTGCTCTACCCTGATTGCTTTTGCTTTATTCATTCTCTTACTCTACTTATCACCATTGCCTCCTGACAAGTTCCTGTGTCCAGTCTGTCTCTCTACCAAGGCTGCCAATTATCTTTCTAAAGGACATACCATGTGATACTATATCTTTTCTTAAAAATGTCAAGATGATCTCCATTTCTCATAGATAAAATCCTATATTTTATGATATGAGAAAGGATAATTATACTTTTCACTAGAAGAAAAAAACATTTTTATATAGTGCCTTTGGTTATAAAAGGCAAGTACAGATATGAAAGACTTAGACAAACATAAAAAATATTGCACTGATATAATGATTTTGTTATATGAATTTTGATTATCTCCTTACAAGCTGGGTTAACAAAGCCTGGGGAACCTGGAACTGGAGAAAAATAAAATAATCAAGAGAGGATAGAGTTGAGTTGCTGGAGACAGGCCAGAATAAAGAAGTAGAATTTTTAGAAAGAAAAGAATAGGGAAAAATATCCAATGATGGGAATGGTCAATATAACCTTGCCTGTGATTCTTTTTAACAATTTCTCTACTGTATATTTTTTAACACATGTTAATTTATAAAACCTTTATTGAATATCAGGGATTTTTCTAGGTACCTATAATAGTAACAGTCAACCAAATTGGCAAAAAAACAACAACACAGTACCCTCAGGGAACTTACATTCAAATAGACTATAAATAAAGGGAATATTCAACTTCTAAGATACATCTTCAAACATCTTACTTTCTATACTTATTTATAAATAATTAAGATCAATAGGAAAGCTAAATTTTTTTAATTATTGACATCTCAAAGAAATGCATATATTCTTTTTATTTCTCAGAACAAGCTGCTAGGACACAAAGATCTGAGCATAGCCATTAGTGTTTATCAACACACATCTGTGAATTCTCACACACAGACTACATACCCCCACAACATACACACAAAGACACCTGAAAAGAATATTGTTACCCACATACATACATATACTATATATTTCAATTTGTTGAATGTCTGAATCCAAAAATATCTAGGTGATAATGGGTGTTATTCGGAGAAGAGCTTGGCAAAGGAAGAATATGGGTTTTGAGGTGTCAAACTTCAGTTCTTGTGTGTCACTGAACAAATTACTTAGCTGTTCTAATGCAACAGTTCTCAAACTGTTTAGGTCTCAAGACTCTTTTACACTTTAAAAATTACCAAGAACTCCAAAGAATTTTTCTTCATGTGTAGTATATATGTTGATACTTGGCATATTAAAATTAAAACTAAGAAATATATAACATATTTATATATTCATTTTAAAATGACAATAATAAATCTATTATGTTTTAACATAAGTATCTTTTTATGAACCATAATTATCTTTTCTAAACCCACAAATATTTAATGAGAAAAGTGGCACTTTTTTTTTTTAATTTTTACCAGATTTCTTTTTCATCTTGTTTAATATATTGTCATATCTGCTTTGGTATATGTTTGTTGGAAAATGTTGTTTTGCTCGAAGTATATGGAATAAATTCAGATTCACACACACATATAGTTATCCAGTCATTGTGGATATTCTTTAATACTAAACCTTAAGTCAGTCTGTATAGTTTACAAATGGTTAGTTGCACTGTGGCAGATGAAACTGTATCAGGGAACATTTCTTACTCTGTGTATTAAAATTCATTGGTTTATCTTTCAATGGATTCTTTGTCCATGTACAAATTTGGAAAATACTGGTTTACTGAATTATGAGTGTCTTCCAAACACTGCCCAATTTCATTATGAAGTTTCAAAAAATCATATTAGTATCACTATTGATATCATCAAAAAAGTCTTGAAGTATTGGGAAGATGTCAAGCTAATGATGGTAGATATGTTTTCCAAATGTCTAATTTTCCTCCTTTATCCCTAACCAGCATACTCAGTTTTGGATATCGTACTTCTTGCTCTACCTTTCAGATCCCTGTGGACTTCAAAGGATTCCCTGTGCTTTTTTCAAAGTTCTAAATTTAATTACTTTTATTTGTATTATTTTATTTTATTTTTAAAAGATTTAGTTATTTGGGAGAGCAAGCGCCTACAGGTTGGGGGGGAGGGGCGCAGAGGGAGACAATCCTTAAACCGACTTCCTGCTGAGCATGGAGGCCTAGGATCTCAGGACTCTGAGATCATGACCTTGAGCCAAAACCAAGAGTTATGCTTAACCAACTGAGCCATCTAGGTGCCCTAATTACTTTTATTTATTTATTTAAATTCAATTAGCCAACGTAGAGTACATCATTAGTTTTTGATGTAGTGTTCAATGATTCATTAGTTGTGTATAAAACCCAGTGCTCATCACATCATGTGCCCTCTTTAATGCCCATCACCCAGCTATCCCATCTCCCCCCCACCTTCACAACCTTCAGTTTGCTTCCTGGAGTCAAAAGTCTTTCATGATTTTTCTCTGTCTCTGATTACTTCCCATTCAGTTTTCCTCCCTTCCTCTATGATCCTCTGTGCTATTTCTTATATTCCACATATGAGTGAAACCATATAATTATTTTTCTCTGATTGACTTATTTCACTTAGCAAAATACCCTTCAGTTCTAACCATGTTGATGTAAATGGTAGCTATTCATCCTTTCTGATGGCTGAGTAATATTCCATTGTATATATGAACCAAATCTTCTTTATCCATTTGTCTGTTGAAGGACAAATGGACCCTCAACTCTATGGTCAACTAATCTTTGACAAAGCAGGAAAGAAGAGCCAATGGAAAAAAAGACAGTCTCTTCAACAAATGGTGCTGGGAAAATTGGACGGCCACATTCAGAAGAATGAAACTGGACCATTCTATTATGCCATACAAAAAGATAAACTCAAAATGGATGAAAGACCTAAATGTGAGACAGGAATCCATCAAAATCCTAGAGGAGGACACAGGCAGTAACATCTTTGACCTTGGCCACAGCAAATTTTTGCAAGATACATCTCTAAAAGTAAGGGAAACAAAAGCAAAAATGAACTATTGGGACTTCATCAAGATAAAAAGCCTCTGCATGGCAAAGAAAACAATCAACAAAACAAAAAGGGAACCTATGGAATGAGAGAAGATATTTGCAAATGACACATCTGATAAAGGCCAACATCTATAAAAAACTTATCAAACTCAACACCCAAAAAACAAATAATCCAGTCAAGAAATGGGCAGAAGACATGAACACACACTTCTCCAAAGACATACAAATGGCTAACAGACACATGAAAAAATGCTCCACATCACTTGTCATCGGGGAAATACAAATCAAAACCACAATGAGATACCACCTTACACCAGTTAGAATGGCTAAAACTAGTAAGACAGGGAATAACAAGTGTTGGTGAGGATGTGGAGAAAGGAGAACCCTCTTACACTGTTGGTGGGAAGGCAAGCTGGTACAGTCACTCTGGAAAACAGTATGGAGGTACCTCAAGAAGTTAAATATAAAGCTACCCTATGACCCAGAAATTGCACTACTGGGTATTTAGCCCAAAGATAGAGATGTAGTGAAAAGAAGGGGCACACACACCCCAATGTTCATATTATTGTTATAATAGCAATATTATAGCAGCAATATCCACAATAGCCAAACTGGAAGGACCTGTGATGTCCTTTTATTTTTAAAATAAAATATATATGCAATTTACTGGTGGATTATATAAATATCTATATAATTCATTGGTAGATTCTGATGTTCTAGAAACTGGAATTCTTTAACTTTTCAGTCTTCAAAAAAAGAAAAATAAAACCTATACTTCTCATAGGCTGTAGTTTGCTCTCCACCATCTTCCTTGTGAATTTAATTCTCATTTTATTTCTATGCCCATCATTTTACTTTTTTATTTTATTTTTAAAGATTTTATTTATTTGACAGAGAGAGAGAGAGTACAAGCAGGGGGAGTGGCCAGGAGAGGGAAAAGCAGCCTCCCCGCTGAGCAGAGAGCCTGACGTGGGGTTCAATCCCAGGGCCCTGGGATCATGACCTGAGCCGAAGGCAGATGTTTAACTGACTGAGCCACCCAGGCACCCCTATGCCCATCATTTTAATGGGGTTTTGAGAGGAAAATGTTTCTAAAGTTTTGATGTATTTCTCTTGTATATATCTAAGTGAATTACCATCCTTTTGTCACGCTGTCTGTGTCATTATTCTAGTGCACTCTCAGAAAGACGTTTAGCTTGAGAACTAAAATTTTATTTTAATTACCCAAGTATTTTAAACTGTGTTTAAGAATATGATTTAAATAGAATCATACAGAATGTGGGTGAAATGACAGAAATAAGTGAATAAATAAAGATCCTACAATATTTCATTTTGTCTTAAATAAAGGCAGTGATGTTACATAAAAATTCAATAGCATATGGTAATGACACACATTTTCACTTTTTTACCCTGACATGTTTATTTTTACTCATATATCTATCTATAACAGTTAGGATAGTTGGGTCTTTTCCTATTGTCTTTTCTAGGACAATGTTGAAAATCTAGAGAATAATTTGTGACTTTGGAAACCAACAATTAAAAGGTTAAGAGATTGGAAAAAGATAAAGAAACTAGTGTTGATTCATGGTGGTTAAATCTAATAAGCTTGCACTTAAATAATCATTTGTTGAATTCCTGCTGCTGAAAAATGCTTCTAACTGTAACGACAAAATATGGAATGCGTGGTACATCAGGACTGCTTTCCAACACATTTCAGGTAGAACCAAGGAAAATAGGGTGAGTTCAGGGTAGATGAGATGTTGAAAATATCGACAAGGAGCAGATGTTCAAATCTGTTGAGAAAGTCATTGCTTTCAACTGTCAATTCTTTATGATCTGGAGTCTTAGGAAATGCCTCCAGATTTTCCTGAATGTATTAAAGGAAAATTTGAATACAGATGTTTGTTTTGTAAAACACTTCACCTTATATTTTCCATTTATCAGTTTGTCCATAGTTCAGAGGGAAAGTTTTATTCAAATGACAATGGTCCAGAGAAAATCTGGATTTGGGGATTTTTACTTTTGGTTACATTTCCATCTTTGTACCTGTTCAGTTTAACCCAATAACAGGGAAAAGGAGGACAATTGTTTTTTGTCTGCATTGACTTATGAGATCTGATCTCTTCTGAGATATGGTACTGATTAAGAAAGGTTTTGAACCATTTGGAATGCATTACTAAGTGATGTTATGAAATATCTTTTCTTAAGAGCTCTAGGAACATGGCAGAAAACGATTTTTCTTTGTATATCAGACAGGGGAATGAATAAAATCAAAGATCCTAAACCTTTGAAACAGTTTAAGGAAGTTTGTGGGTAAGGGCTTTAGGGCATTATTCTGAGGCGAGGGTACACAGCTGTCATCAGTTTTCAAAAGGCTAAGAAAACCTCACAAAAAATGACACTCAGTGAACACAAAGTCTGTCTAGTCCTATAAGTATATAACTATGCTTATATACTCAGGTCAACAAAAAATAAATAAACTGGTAAATAGGAAGGAACAGCTTGAGTCCATGGGACTTTTCAAAAAAAGTAAATATTTATGAATAAGACATGTTTCCTTAGAGCACTTGACATCATGGCAGATTTTTATAATTTAGAGAGGAATGTTATTTACTTCATTCATTGCAAAAGAAACATATAGAAGTATATACTTGCCATTAACAATTTCTTTATTATGTTTTTCAAATCTTACAAAAAGCTGTTAATTTTCATTGTTGACTGATGTTGGTCTAACACTGCAACACTCTGACAGAGAGAACAGCAACAAAACTAAAGATAGGGCTTATTTTCCTTTTGTATTCTTTTGAGAAACTATGTGCCATTGTACAGAAACCATTTTCTATTGAACACAAAGAGGGAAAGCATCAGTTAAATAACTTCTATTATTAAAGGTGATTTATTTCACACTACTATTCACACTGATCCAAAGAGCAAAGTTTTATGAACCTTCAGGAAATAAAATACTACACAGTGAAGCCTAAGTAGTTAAAATCCACACTTAGAGACTTTTGTATATGTCAATCATATTTATAAGGCTAGAAATGCTATTACTCTCCTCTTAAATTTGTCCATGTTTATTAAATGTATTTAACATATTCTCTCATATATAACTCTGTTAGCTTGACTTAACCTGCAGTAGAACCTTTCAAATACTAATTTAATGTTCTTTCAAGGATACGGTAGTATTTTACATCATCATATCTTAGGGTCGGGGATGAGGACATTGAACAGTAGAGGCAACAAGTTTCTATAAAGTTTCCCACATCTTGATTTACCTCATCCCTGAAATGCAAGCACATCTTTGGAATTCAATAACTCAGTCTCCTTGTACTTCAGATTTGATATATTGCATCTGTGGTATTGACTACCCTGCGTTTCCGTTAATTAACTTTAGAGAAGTTGCAATTTGCAGTAGGTTTTCATTTGGATTTGCTAACTTCATTAGAATTGTTTTAGTGTCTAAAGTAAGTATGATAATGAAGTTTGATAAGCTAAAGTCCCATACTCTAGTAAATCTAATGTATCCTTCCATAATATTTTACAAGTGTGATTTATAAAACTTCAACTACACTGTAAACAAAAATATCACAAAAAAAAATTCAAGAAAACTCTTGACTGAATAATTACTTGCTAAAAGGTATAAACCATGCCAATTAGTCCAACAACATTCACTTCAGGTTAATTTTATCAGGATACGTAACATGTCCAAAAATAATTAGTAATACCTGATAAAGATAACAAGTTAGGCATTTCAAGGACACAAAAATGAGTGATATGGTCCTCAGCCTCAAGAACATTATCTGATACATAATTTAAAACACTTCATGAATAACATGTTGTAGAGACCAGTAAAATCCAGGATTGAATTGCAAAGTGGTAGAAGGGCTCAAGATATTAGGAGATACTACATCAACAAATAATTATGAAATTTCATTTTGATGGTGTTTGAGAATTATTTAAGTCATGTGATATCTACTCATACTTTTTGACTACATTTATGTAGCACTACATGTGCTACATAAAAAGCACATTTTATGAGACTTGCCTGTCTCTCTGACTTCAATTTCTATTACTTTTTCCCCATATTGTGTTCCAGCAGTATATATCTTCTTCCTGGAATTCAAATAGACTTCATTCCCATGTCAGAGCCTTTGCTAACTGCTGTAACGTCTCCCTGGAATATATCCCACCCTTACTTCCAACACCAGTTTTACCATGGCTAACTCCTTTCATCAATAATGCCTTCATTCAAATTGATCTCTTTAACAAGAATGAGTTGATCACCCTGTCTAAATTACTCTCTTGGTCTGTTTTGTTTCTTAGTTTCTTTTAATTGTATTCCCCTCTTATTATTACCCATTAACCACTTTTAATTTTTTTATCACTTTTTACTAGTCAAAATTATTGTATATTTATTCATTTACTGACTGTATCTTCCCCAGCTAGAGTATAAGCTCCATGGTGGCACTCTCATGTCACTCTTTTTCGTTGTTCTAGCCACAATGCTTAAAGCAGTGTTCAGTATGTAGTAGATTCAACAGTATTGATGAATTTTGCTTAAATATGGTTGAAGAATTCACTGCATAGAAGAAAGTTTTGACATTTTATATTTTAAAACTAAATACACAGATCTAGTGTTTCTCTTATTTAAATCTCATGATATTTTTTTAATGAGGAACCTTAACCCCATTCCCTCGCTATTTAAACCTCAATGAGATTTTCACAAACAGCACTTAATAATACATATAGGTCTTGAAGATGTATTTTTTTAATAAAGATTTACTTATTAATTTTCAGAGAGACAGAGACAGAGAGCACATGTGTGTGAGTAGGGGATTGGGACTCAGGGAGAAGGAGAGAATCTCCAGCAGACTCCCTGCTAAGCATGGAGCCCTACTAGGACATCAGTCTCACAACCCTGAGATCATGACCTGAGCCAAAACCAAGAGTCAGATGCTCAAATAAGCCACCCAGGCACCCCATATCTTGAAAATATTAAAAGATTTGAAAGGCTGGAGAATTTAAGACAAGCAGAGGAAGAAAACTCTATCCAGTGGGCAAAGCTTATGGAAAAGGAAGACAACAAGGTAGAAACAGCAAGTAGTTGAATTAGTCAGGGTATATACAGTAAAATAATGGCAGATAAGACTGAAGAGGAGAGAGAAGATAAGGTGGATTAAATTCTTTTAGGCTAGCATATTAAAATTTTACAGAGATGACATTTGAATAAAAAATGGATAGAACTTAAGAAAAGGGTATTTCATGTATAAGAAGTTTGTGAGTCTAGAACAGAAGTAGAAAAACATGTCTGCCATTAACTCAGTCTGAGCTCAAATGCTGAAGGAACACAACTTTCATGCCCAGCATAACGGCTGTATCCATTCTTACCAAACCCTACTGTGAAACCTGTTCTAATTCCCTTTACTATATTAATTTCTCTCTTCATTTCCCTTGATACTTATTTTTGTTTTCTATGGGATTCCTATTTTACAGCACTATTTTGTTTAATTTTTGAAAAGGTTTTTCCTGTTTAGAATCAAAATACCTATTTAGATACAGACTTCTTTTTATTTTTGTATCTCTGATGATGACTAAAGTTAATCATCATATCTAATAGACAAAGGGCTCACCCTCACCATCTCTTTCCCCCTCCCAGCCCCCCTAAACACACACATACCTTCCACTATGCTCTGATCTTGACATGGTCCTTTATCTATAAGAACAGTGTCCTTTGCATTATTTCTCTGGAAAAAGCATTTTTATTTGTTTGATGGTTTTTATGTCACAATTCCTAGTATAAATTTTCTTTACTTTCACATGCTAATTACATTAAACCTAATGTTTTCATGAACATATTTTTTTTAAGATTTTATTTATTTGAGAGAGAGAGAATGAGAGACAGAGAGCAAGAGAGGGAGGAGGGTCAGAGGGAGAAGCAGAGTCCCTGCTGAGCAGGGAGCCCGATGTGGGACTCGATTCCAGGACTCCAGGTTCATGACCTGAGCCGAAGGCAGTCCCTTAACGAACTGAGCCATCCAGGTGCCCTTCTGTTAAGAGATTTCTCCCTTAGGAATTTTCTTTTAACTAAAACACTGGGAAACCATCCTAAGATTCCCACTAGGGCAACCTGACCCTCATAGATGCGTCATCTTCACTGGGATATTTTCCTAGACATACTTTACTGACCTTGACTCAAATACCCATTATTTGTTGCTTTCCATACTAGTATTTCATAGTTTATAGCCAGTATTTGTTAGAATGACATTGGCATCTTAACTTTATTTTTTATCTTGATCACATCAGAAATTATGTATTCTTTGAATAAAACCAGTAGAATAGGTTCATTTTAATGGCATAAAACATCGAGACAAGCCTGTAACTAACACACACACAGAGACACACATGCACACAAGAAAACTAGTAGACAACTTAAAAGCTGATTAAAACTGATGGATTTGGGTTTTATAAGGGCTCACCACCTGTATGGAATATACAATGCCACCAATTTTTAAATGGTGAGGTAACATCTTATAAAATATGTCATTTTCATAGATTTTAAATTTAAAATAACTATTTGAACAACATAAATATGTAATTCACCCTAATTTATGGACCACAGTATACATGTGCTTGAAAAAGAAGGTTAAAATTTGAGCTCCATTTATTGTCTTGAGCATCAAAAAACATTAGAAAAAAATAGAAACAATGAAAAATTAGGAGAAAATTGAAAAATAGATTTTGGAGATTCACTTCTGGCATGATAGAGTAAGGAGGTCAAAAATTCTTTCCCCCAAAAGCAACTATAAAGTTGGACAGTCAGATCAACCATGTTGGTGCTCTGGAAATCGACCAATGACACTGAGCAAGCTGAGAAGTGTTTATTCATGAAAACTACTGAATTTCATTCAGGTAAGAATAGCTTGAAGTGAATGGAGTTCTTGCCTGGAGCTGCTTCAGCTTCCCCAGCTCCCCCGAGCTCTGTTACTATATCAGTTCAAACAAGGCAGGGAGGCTATGAAAATCAGCAGCCTGCCAACCACTGCTGAAATAGTCTCACTTGACTTACCAACAATTCCACTTTTTGGAATCTACCCAAAGTAAATGAAAACATAGGTGCACAAAGAGACTTGTATGTGAATGTTCATAACAGCATTATTAATAATTGTTAAAAAACATAGAAAATTCAAATATTAAATATTTGTTTATGAATTCATAAACAAATGTGGCATATCCATATAATGGAGTATTAGTCACCCAATGAAAATGAAGGAAATATTGACATATGCTGCAACATGGATTTGGCTCAAAAACATCATGCTGGGGGCCACCTGGGGGTCTCAGTCAGTAAGTGTCTGCCTTCGGCTCAGGTCATGATCCTGGGGTCCTGGGATCAAGCCCCACATTGGGCTCCCTGCTCTGCAGGAAGCCTGCTTCTCCCTCTCCCACTCCCCCTGCTTGTGTTCCCTCTCTCGCTGTGTCTCTCTCTGTCAAATAAAGAAATAAAATCTTAAAAAAAAATCATGCTGAGAGAAATAAACCAGACACAAAAGTCTGTCCATAGTATTATTCAATTTATATGAAATCCCAGAAAAAAAGCAAATTAATTGAGCCAGAAAGCAGATCAGTATTTAACTGGTAGTTAGGCATGGAGAGGAATTACCTGCAAATGGGATTGATGGAAATTTCACTGGTGATAGAAAGTTCTAAAACTGGATTGTGGTGATGGTGATACAACAATATAAATTAATAAAAATCACTGAATTATATACTTGCAATTGATGAAATTTTATGGTATGTAAATTATCTCAAGAAGCTCTACAAAAATAAACATTGTATTAAAAACAATAACTGTGCCACATCAAAAACTAATGATGTAATGTATGGTAATTAACATAACAATAAAAAATTAAACAAAAACAAAAAATAACTGTGCCAATTTAAAAAGTAGGACCACATTGTAAGGCAATAGAGGTAGTAAAAAAAAAAAACTTCAAATTTTCTTTAGTAATAAAACACATAGTAATACTGAGAATATGTTTAATAAAGAATAAATGGATTACATTTCATACTCTCTTAGATGCTCATAAGGAATATATTCTGTTTCAACAGGAAACAAACAAAAGGAAGCCTTTAGTACTGTAATAGATATACTGGAAAAACAAAAACAGAAATTGACTATAATGGAGCTTAACACTACTTGTGCATTCATACCAAACGTTAGTGTTTGATGAAATGGTTTTTAAATTTTGGTTTTGTTTGTGATTCATAAAAAGACTACTTAGAATTAGTCACTGCTAAAATGAACTTAAAATACATGAATATCATAACATCTTGATACATATTTCCCAAATTTGACAATAATCCTAAAAATATGTATGATATTATCAATACATTATGAAGAAATTTTTAAAACTACCGATGGCAAAAATTAAATTTTGATAAATATTTCTGAAGATTATTCTTCTTCTCTTGTATACACAGAAAATCAAATTACAATATAGTTTTCATATGAGGAGAACATTATAGAATATATAGACAAAAATGAAGGCCAAAAATATATTGGAGATATGGCAGAATAGTTTAAAAAAGGCTATTTTATTGTTTTGAATAATTATATTTGTCAGCTTTTTAAACATTTATAATTTACTGGATTTGTTTTTTATTTAAATAAACATGTACTTTTTTTTTGAAGATTTTATTTATTTATTTGACAGAGAAAGAGATAACAAGAACAGGAACACAAGCAGGGGGAGTGGGAGAGGAAGAAGCCTGCTTCCCACTGAGCAGGGAGCCTGATGTGGGGCTCAATCCCAGGACCCTGGGATCATGACCTGAGCCAAAGGCAGACACCTAACGACTGAGCCACCCAGGCACCCCATAAATAAATATGTACTTTAGTACTGTATTCATAGTCTTCTATTTTTTCTTGAAGTGTTTCCCTCTTGTAATTTGTATAAGCTTCATGACCTATGAAATCTCCATCTTTCTCTATCTTTAATGACATTTCAAAATCTGTGATGCTTTTTGTACCAGTATCAAAAAATAATCAGTTTATGATTTGCTGAATCCTGGTCTCTACCACTAGAGTCAAACCCTGAGGTTACCATTTCCCTTCCTAAGATCTGAGCTCCTCTCTATTTCCGATGGTTTAGAATCCTCAGCTAGTAATGAGGCAGTCCTATTTGGCACAGCCCATCTATTTGCTTTTCTGAACATAGTTTTGGAAGAACAAAACTCTCTTAATCTCTACTTAGTGCAAAGGTACCCTATTCTTTCTCATGTAAAGCTAAACTTTTCCTTCTTGCAAGAAAAAAAGAGAAATAGACTTCTTCTTCCTTCTATTGTGTTTCATATTGCAGAGGAAAATCAGACTACGTTAAAATTTTTACTGAGAAATGCGGCAACAGAAAGTTATTGAATTAACCAAATATAATAACGGCTTAGTTTGAACTTCAGAACGTTTCCCTTAACCACATTCCCATCTCTATACCCCACTCCCTATCATCTTAGTAACCCTTGGTTTGAGTCCTTGAGTACAGGAAATATTCATTTTGGTGGTAATAATAATAGTACTCTTTTATTTTAAACCTATGTTATTTGGAATTAGTAAGATTTCAAATCTCAAATTTATTTTTTTTCCTGCCTCTGTGAGAAGCTAAAAAAAAAAAAAAAAAGAATCTTGCCCTGACAGCAGTTAAATTAACTGAAGTCCTTGGTGTTCATCTACATACAATCGCCTCTAGGCTTTCACCAGCTGTTAGAAGTTCTGCCTCAAGGCTCACACTTGACATTGCTGTTGGCGTGTAGCTCTTCTTTCATTGTCACAGAGGTACTGCTCCTCCTGTCACTGCCAATCTTCCCCTGCAGTCCTCATGTCAGTGCTGAGACGGCTCTCACAGAAGTGACTGAGGCACTCTTCCACTTAAGAGACTCTACTGTTCTCCTATTACCTTACGTCTTCCTAAGTCAAGAAACTCATCTTATCCCTTGGTCAGGAGATATATGAGTGTCATCAGACATCACGCGCTAGAAGATATTCTTCCTTGTGTTCTTTTAAATCATTAGTGAGCATGGATCTCTATTCTCATTTCAGGTAAGTTTCTTCACCCTTATCCGTAGGCATTATCTAATAGGGTGGCGTGTCAACCCCAATCTTGACATTTTTTTAAGAGATTTTACCTCAAATCTTAACCCATATCTTTCCATGTATTTTTTTTCCTTATGGGAAGCTTATCTGGTATACATGGACCACCCTAGAAATCATGATGGCCCACGCATGCATGCCAGTGGAAATGTAGAACAGTTTCTTTCCTGGGGCCAGAAAAATAAAACGTACATTTTATTTTAAAGGTGGCATCTGTTCTTTAAAAATTTTTGTATCTCCAAAGAAAGCATTATTTTGTCTTACATATAGTATCTATGTATATACCAAACATATATATAATATGAATCAATATTACATATAAATCAATTATATTTGTACATGTATATATGAGATACATAACTAAGTAGAAAATCTCATAAGACCATAAGACCGTCTCAACAATATTTGTCACCTTATTTAAAACTTTCACTGATCCACAATTAACATTTTACCACCTCCTATATAAGAAAACATTATCGATGTTTTGAAACATTCCACGGTTGATTTCTCTAAGTCACTGTGAAATAAACTGCATGATACACACTAAAATTAAATGATACACACTAAAAATATCAGAAATAAATCAGTTATAAAAATAAAATTTTAGAGGTAAGTTTTAAAAATACATTTATTTATTTTAGAAAGAGCAAGAGCGTGTGCGAGTGGGGTGGGGCAGAGGGAGAGACTCTCAAGCAGATTCCTTACTGAGCACAGAGCCCAGCACCAGGCTCTGTCCCATGAACCATTAGATCACAACCTGAGCTGAAACCAAGAGTTAGCACTCAACCAACTGAGCCACCCAGGCAACCCAGATTAGTTTTAAAATTATTAATAACATTCCTTTTTAGATTTTTATAGATTAAAGACATTAATTAAAGACACTTAGGAACATATGAGAAAGTACAAAGAATACATGATAAATACCTACAATTCCATTTCATAGACATAACCATTGCTAATTTTCTCTTCCAGTAGGTCTATAGCTGTACCCACAAATACTCACAGCAACTAGAATCATACTGAATTTACTTATTTACATACTTAGTGTAACCATTTTTTTTTCCATTTAAATATTGTGAACTTTTCCTTCACTTATTAAAATTCTTCCAGGTCATGACTTTTAAAGAAAAATGCTTTGGATTATTTGATTCATAAGCAAGAAGAAATCATTTAGAAATATGTGAAGAATAAGGGCGAAAGCCATAGCTAATTTAAACTAACGGAAATAAAATTAAAAAGCAAATGCTTTTTTTCTTTAAATTCTTCTTTAATTTTATTTTATTATGTTATGATAATCGCATACATTACATCATTAGTTTTTGATGTAGTGTTCCATGATTCATTGTTTGCGTATAACACCAAGTGCTCCATTCAATATGTGCCCTCTTTAATATCCATCACCAGGCTAACACACTCCCCCTCTCGCCTCCCCTCTAGAATCCTCAGTTTGTTTCTCAGAGTCCATAGTCTTTCATGGTTTGTCTCCCCCTCTGATTTCCCCCCTTCATTTTTCCCTTCCTACTATCTTTGTTTTTGTTTTTGTTTTTTTTTAAACATATAATGTGTTATTTGTTTCAAAGGTACAGGTCTGTGATTCATCAGTATTACAAAATTAACAGCACTCACCATTGCACATACCCTCGCTGATGTCTATCACCCAGCCACCCATCCCTTCCACCACCATCACTCCAGCAACCCTCCGTTTGTTTCCTGAGATTAAGAGTTCCTCATTATCAGTGAGATCATATGATACATGTCTTTCTCTGACTGACCTATTTCCCTTAGCATAATACCCTCTAGGTCCATCCATGTTGCAAATGGCAAGATTTTGTTTTTTTTAATGGTTGCATAATATTCCACTGTATTTATATACCACATCTTCTTTAACAATTCATATGTTGATGGACATCTTGGCTCTTTCCATAGTTTGGCTATTGTGGACATTGCTGCTATAAACATTGGGGTGCATGTACCCCTTTGGATATCTTTAAGGTAAATACCCAGTAGTGCAATTGCTGGGTTGTACAGTAGCTCTAATTTCAACTTTTTGAGGAACCTCCATGTTGTTTTCCAGAGTGGTTGCACCAGCTTGCATTCCCACCAACAATGTAGGAGGGTTCCCATTTATCCGCATCATCACCAACATCTGTCGTTTCCTGACTTATTAATTTTAGCCATTCTGACTGGTGGGAGGTGGTATCTCATTGAGGTTTTGATTTGGATTTCCCTGATGCCGACCGATGCTGAGCACTTTTTCATGTGTCTGTTGGTCATTTGGATGTCTTCTTTGGAAAAATGTCTGTTCATGTCTTCTGCCCATTTCTTCATTGGATTATTTGTTCTTTGGGTGTTGAGTTGGATAAGTTCTTCATAGATTTTGGATATGAGCCCTTTATCTGATATGTCATTTGAAAATATCTTCTCCCATTCTGTCGGTTGTCTTTTGCTTTTGTTGACTGTTTCTTTTGCTGTGCCAAAGCTTTTTATCTTGATGAAGTTCCAATAGTTGCTTTTTGGCCATGCTTCCCTTGCCTTTGGCGATGTTTCTAGGAAGAAGTTGCTGCGGCTGAGGTCAAAGAGGTTGCTGCCTGTGTTCTCCTTAAGGATTTTGATGGACTCCTGTCTCACCTTTAGGTTTTACATCCATTTTGAGTCTATTTTAGTGTGTGGTGTAAGGAAATGGTCCAGTTTCATTCTTCTGTATGTGGCTGTCCAATTTTCCCAAAACCATTTGTTGAAGAGACTGTCTTTTTTCCATTGCACATTCTTTCCTGCTTTGATTACTTGATCATAGAGTTGAGGGTCTATTTCTGGGTCTCTATTCTATTCCATTGATCTATGTGTCTGTTTTTGTGCCACTACCATACTGTCTTGATGATGACAGCTTTGTAATAGAGCTGGAAGTCCAGAATTATGATGCCACCAGCGTTGCTTTTCTTTTTCAACATTCCTCTGGTTATCCGGGGTCTTTTCTGGGTCCATACAAATTTTAGGAGTATTTGTTCAATTTCCTTGAAAAAAGTGGATGGTATTTTGATGGGGATTGCATTGAATGTGTAGATTGCTCTAGGTAGCATTGACATCTTTACAATATTTGTTCTTCCAATCCATGAGCATGGAACGTTTTTCCATTTCTTTGTGTCTTCCTCAATTTCTTTCATGAGTATTTTACAGTTTTCTGAGTACAGATTCTTTGCCTTTTTGGTTAGATTTATTCCTAGGTATCTTACGGTTTTGGGTGCAGTTGTAAATGGGATTGACTCCTTAATTTCTCTTTCTTCTGTCTTGTTGTTGGTGTATAGAAATGCCACTGATTTCTGTGCATTGATTTAATATCCTGCCAGTTTACTGAATTCCTGTATGAGTTCTAGCAGTTTTGGGGTGGAGTCTTTTGGATTATCCACATAAAGTATCATATCATCTGCAAAGAGTGAGAGTTTGACTTCTTCTTTGCTGATTAGGATGCCTTTTATTTCTTTTTGTTTTCTGACTGCTTGGCTAGGACTTCTAGTACTATGTTGAATAGCACTGGTGATAGTGGACATCCCTGCCATGTTCCTGACCTTAGGGGGAAAGCCCTCAGTATTTCCCTGTGAGAATGATAATCACTGTGCGTTTTTCATAGATGGCTTTTACGAAATAGAGGTTTGTACCTTCTATCCCTATACTCTGAAGAGTATTAATCAAGAAAGGATGCTGTATTTTGGTAATCTTTTTCTGCATCTATTGAGAGGATCATATGGTTCTTGTTTTTTCTTTTATTAATGTATTGAATCACATTGATTGATTTGCGGATGTTGCAGCCCAGGGATAAATCCCACTTGGTTGTGGTGAATAATCCCTTTAATGTACTATTGGTGAGAATTTTTGCATACATGCTCATCAGGGATATTGGTCTGTATTTTGGTGAGAATTTTTGCATTCATGCTCATCAGGGATATTGGTCTGTAATTCTCCTTTTTGATGGAGTCTTTGTCTGGTTTTGGGATCAAGGTATGCTGGCCTCATGAGTTTGGAAATTTTCCTTCCATTTCTAGTTTTTGGAACAGTTTCAGAAGAATAGGTATTAATTCTTTTTTAAATGTTTGGTAGAATTCCCTTGGGAAGCCATCTGGCCCTGGGCTCTTGTTTTTGGGAGATTTTGATAACTGCTTCAATTTCCTTAGTGGTTATGGGTCTGTTCGGGTTTTCTATTTCTTCCTGTTTCAGTGTTGGTAGTTTATAAATCTCTAGGAATGCACCCATTTCTTCCAGATTATCTAATTTGCTGGCATATAGTTGCTCATAATATGTTCTTATAATTGTTTGTATTTCTTTGATGTTGGTTGTGATCTCTCCTCTTTCATTCATGATTTTATTTATTTGGGTCCTTTCTCTTCTTTTTGATATGTCTGGCCAGGGGTTTATCACTCTTACTAATTCTTTCAAAGAACCACATCCTAGTCTTTGATCTGTTCTGCTGTTCTTTTGGTTTCTATTTCATTGATTTCTGTTCTGATCTTTATTATTTCTCTTCTCCTGCTGGGCTTAGGCTTTATTTGCTGTTCTTTCTCCAGCTCCTTTAGGTGTAGGGTTAGGTTGTGTATTTGAGACCTTTCTTGTTTCTTGAGAAAGGCTTGTATTGCTATATACTTTCCTCTTAGGACCACCTTTGCTGCATCCTAAAGATTTCGAACAGTTGTGTTTTCATTTTTATTTGTTTCCATGAATTTTTTAATTCTTCTTTAATTTCCTGGTTGACCCATTCATTCTTTAGTAGGATGCTCTTTAGCTTCCATGTATTTGAGTTCTTTCCGACTTTCCTCTTATGATTGAGTTCTAGTTTCAAAGCATTGTGGTCTGAAAATATGCAGGGAATGATTCCAATCTTTTGGTACTGGTTGAGACCTGATTTGTGACCTAGGATGTGATCTATTCTGGAGAATGTTCCATGGACACTAGAGTGTATTCTGTTGTTTGGGGATGGAATGTTCTGAATATATTGTGAAGTCCATCTGGTCCAGTGTGTCACTTAAAGCCTTTATTTCCTTGTTGATCTTTTGCTTAGATGATCTGTCCATTTCAGTGAGGGTGGTGTTAAAGTCCCCTACTATTACTGTATTGTTGTTGATGTGTTTCTTTGCTTTTGTTATTAATTGCCTTATATAATTGGCTGCTCTCATGTTAGGGCATAGATATTTACAATTGTTAGATCTTGTTGGATAGACCCTTTAAGTGGGATAGTGTCCTTCCTCATCTCTTATTACAGTCTTTGGTTTAAAATCTAATTTGTCTGATATAAGGATTGCCACCCCAGCTTTCTTTTATGTCCATTAGCATGGTAATTATTTCCCACCCCCTCACTTTCAATCTGGGGGTGTCTTTGGGTCTAAAATGAGCCTCTTGCAGACAGCATATCGCTGGGTCTTGTTTTTTTATCCAATCTCTTACTCTGTGTCTTTTGTTTGGGGCATTTAGCCCATTTACATTCAGGGTAACCACTAAAAGATATGAATTTAGTGCCATTGTATTGCCTATAAGGTGACTGTTACTGTATATTGTCTGTTCCTTACTGTATGTATGTTATTTTTAGGCTCTCTCTTTGCTTAGAGGACCCCTTTCCATATTTCTTGTAGGGCTGATTTTGTGTTTGCAAATTCTTTTAGTTTTTGTTTGTCCTGGAAGCTTTTTATCTCTCCTTCTATTTTCAATGACGGCCTAGCTGGATATAGTATTCTTGGCTGCATATTTTTCTCGCTTAGTTCTCTGAATATACCATGCCAGTCCTTTCTGTCCTGTCAGGTCTCTGTGGATAGGTCTGTTGCCAATCTAATGTTTCTACTGTTGTAGGTTACAGACGTCTCGTCCCGAGCTGCTTTCAGAAATTTTCTCTTTGTCTCTGAGACTTGTAAGTTTTACTGTTAGATGTCAGGTTGTTGACTTAGTTTTTTTTTGATTCTGAGGGGGTTCTCTGTACCTCCTGGATTTTGATGCCTGTTTCTTTCCCAAATTAGGGAAGTTCTCTGCTATAATTTGCTCCAATAAACCTTCTGTCCCTCTCTCTCTTTCTTCTTCTTCTGGGATGCCAATTATTCTAATATTGTTTTGTCTTATGGTATCACTTATCTCTCCAATTGTGCTTTCATGATCCAGTAGTTGTTTATCTCTCTTTTTCTCAGCTTCTTTATTCTCCATCATTTGGTCTTCTATATCACTAATTCTCTCTTCTGCCTCATTTATTCTCACAGTTAGAGCCTCCATTTTTGATTGCACCTCAATAGCCTTTTTGATTTCAACTTGGTTAGATTTTTAGTTCTTTTATTTCTCCAGAAAGGGTTTCTTTAATATCTTCCATGCTTTTTTCAAGCCCAGCTAGTATCTATATAATTGTCATCTGAACTCTAGTTCCGACATCTTACTAATGTCCGTACAATTAGGTCCTTGGCAGTTGGTACTCTCTTGTTTTTTTTTTTTGAGGGGAGTTTTTCCATCTTGTCATGTTGTCCAGAGGAGAACAGATGGATGAGAGAACAAAATGTTAACAGGGTAACAATGACCTCAGAAAAATATACACTAAACAAACCAAAAGAGACCCAATACAGGAGGGAAAGAAAGCAAAGAAAGAAAGAAAAAAAAAAAAAGAAAATGATCAAATAAGATCAGGCTGGTGAATAGATCAGTGCCACACACTAGATTTTGGGTGTATCTTGGTCTGTCAGAAGAAAGTGTCTCCCAAAATTTTAAAGAAAGAAAAACTTATATATGTACAAAAATAAGGGTAAACATGATGAAGGGATGGAATATGACTGTAAAGATGAAAATTATGAAAGATTTTATAGAAGGAATTGATAAGAAGATGGTTGAAAAAAGAAAGAAGAAAAATTAAAAAAAGGGAGAGAATGTGATCAGGCAGGAGAGTAGAACGAAGCCATACACTAGAGATTTAGGGTATATTTTGTTCCCAAAATTTTAAAGAGAGAATACACACACACACACACACACACACACACACACACACACACCAAAAATAAGGTTAATTACAATGAAGGGATAGAATATGACTCTAAAATGAAAAATAAAAAAAATTAAGAAAAAAAAGGATTGATAAGATGTTGGTTGAAAAAGGGAAAAAGAAAAATTCAAAAAAATAGAAAAAGAAAAAAAGAAAATTAAAAAAAATTAACTTTGAAAGACTAAAGAAACATGGGAAAAAAAGCCATGAACTCTATGTGCTGTATTCCCCTAGTGCTGGAGTTCTGCCATTCTCATTCATCAGTAAACTTGGTCTTGGCAGGCTGTCCTTGCTGATCTTCTGGAGGATGGGCCTGTTGCAGTGGTTCTCAAATGTCTTTGTTGGAGGCAGAATTGCCCCACCCTTGCCAGGGGCCGGGCTAAGTAATCTGTTCGGGCTTGCTCTCTGTAGGTTTTGTTCCCTGCAAGCTTTCTGTACAGCTTTGGAGGATGAGAGTGAAAATGGCAGCTTCCCAATCCCCACCCTGGAGGAGCCGAGAACTCGGGGCGCCACTCCTCGGTGAGTCCCCAGAGAAAAGCAGTCAATCACTCCTGTATCCCTGGTCTCTGGCCGCACTCCATGATCACCCAGACTGTGACCGAGCATTTCCATCTGTGGCACCTGACTCCATGTTGAGTCTCCAAACCCAGCAGATCCCTGACGTGTGCTCCTGTGCCATTCCTCCCAGAGGAGGAAGGGGAGTCTCCCAGGATCTGCCCCTTGTTGGGTCCCTGCTGGAGGAGTAGTGGTCCGATCTGTGCTGCAGATCATGGTTTATGGCAACCCTGAGCTGAGAGCCCACGCCTCGGCTCCATCTCTGCAGCCGCTTCCCTGCTCCAATACCTGGGAGCTCTGCTGCACTCAGGCACCCCTTTTCTTTCTGTGACCCCGAGGGTCCTGAGACCACACTGTCCCAGCGAGGGTTCCACCCTCCACTGTTCTATCACTTGCCGGTAGCCAGCTGATGGAGGGTCCCTCCCCCCTGCGGTCTATCTTCCTGAATATCACCTCGGATTCACTTCTCTGCATGACCTACCTTCCAGAATGTAGTCGCTTTTCTGTTCAGAGAGTTACTGCTATTCTTTTCTTCAATCTCCTGTTGAGTCTGTAGGTGTTCAGAATGGTTTGATACCTATCTAGCTGAATTCCTGGGATCAGACAAATTTTAGGTCTCCTACTCCTCTGCCATCTTGCTCCTCCTCAAAAGTTTTGAAAAAGCAAATGCTTTAAATCTACAGATGAATCTCCTATTCCCAAGTTGTAACTAGATCTCTAACTAAGTGCAGGCGATCTTCATAATCCAAAATAATGTTCGGTGGTGCACTAAAAGACATTCAGAACTCCATCAGAATTTTGAAAATGGAGCAATTTGCCCAGCCACAAGCCTTCAGATTATCTTGTCTAAAAAACAACATAATTGAAACTTAGCTAAAATGTGTAAGTCTTCCACCTTGAGGGAGAATTATATTAGGGTTCTCCAGAGAAACAGAACCAATAATATATATATATATATATATATATATATATA
>NW_027397076.1:23269177-23406700 GCF_003265705.2 Callorhinus ursinus | reverse complement strand
ACAGAATTGGCTCACATGGTTATGGAGGCTAAGAAGTTCCATAATCTGCGATGTGTGCACCAGGAAAGTTGGTACTATACTTGAGTCTGCATCTGAAGTTCTGAGAAACAGGGGAGCCAGTGATACAAGTGTTGGAGTCCAAAGACTCTAGGGCCAGGAGCTCCATTGTCAGGAAAAGACAATGCAAGCTCAAGCAAAAAGAGAGGGAGAACTTGCCCTTCGTCTTTTTGTTTCATTCAGCTCATAATGGGTTGGATAATGACATCCACATCCACATTGGTAAGAGTGGTTCTCTTAACTCAGTCCACTGAATCAACTGCTAATCTCTTCCAGAAACACCCTCAGAGACACACTCAGAAATAATATTTTATGGGCTATTTGGGCATTCTTTAGCCCAGTCAAGTTGACACATAGAATTAACCATCCCAAGGATTAAGCTGAATAATTAAAAAGTTAGATGATATCTATACCTACCCGCTCACTTCATCCGGGGCAGATACCTTCTGGTCTCTTCTATGGTCAACTACAGTGCTTTAGGTAGTTCTGTTGTGGAAATTTAAAAAGTGACCTATATCAATATTGAGGAAGGCCTTTTCTGTATATATTATTCCTTAATCTAAACCTAACTTTTTTAATATGAAAAATTGACAATTAAGGAAAATTAATTTTCAGAAAGAGGATTACAAGTTGTCAGGGAAAATGGCTCTCACTGAAGCAGAAATAAGTCTGGCAATAAGCTAGTACTTTGAAAATATTATAAGTAGTATTCTAAGTGAGATATAGGAACACAGTATATTTGTAAAACAGGAATATTCAGCTACAAAGACAGAACGACTGTATTTTTAAATTAACTAAATCTCTTTGACATTTATGGATAAATCTGCTAATAGGGTTTGTATACAAGGAATATGTTAATTTAGATTTCAAGGAATGAGGTAGCGAAGGGCATCTGAAATGAAAACAGAAATAGACCTGGGAAATAGCACAAAAAAAGACCAGTGAAGGAACAGTCGAGGAAAAGATATGCTGAAAATGAAAAGTTATTGGCTTGCCTGAAAAAACATTAAAAAAAAAAAAAAAAAAGCCACCTTGGTGGGTGAGAGCAATATCGGCAGCGGAATTCAGAGAGGAAGCCTGGGGTTAGACTTTAGGGTCTTGTAGGTCCCATAAAAGAATTTGAATCTTCTTAAAATTGTAATGGTACATCACTGAAGGAAAAAGGAAAGGATCTGATTTATAGAAAACAGACATGAGGAGGGGCAAGACTGGAGTCTATTTAGGAAGCGATTTTTTAGCCAATTTAAAAGGAGATAGTAATTTAGAGTGGTAGCAGTGGGGATCAAGGTGAATTCCAGCTATATTTAGAAATAGAATTGGTGGGAGTTTTCGGTGACTTGGTTATGGAGAAGAAGGTATCAACAAAACAAATAGGAAGTTCAGGAAGATATCTGTTATTTAGAGGAATTTGGTAAATTACAAAGATGACAATTCAGATCCCAGATATATAAATTAACCTTTCAGTGGATTGGAACAATTGACTCACGATTTGGAAAAATAAATTACACAGCCATCTGACATTACCTATATATTTCAGATGTACGAAATATTTAAAGGTTTAAACTTAAAAACTACAGGAAACTATAAAAGAATACTTTTATAAATTTAGATAAGTAAAACCTTTCGAATTGTGACATAAACCCAGAAGCCATATGGGAAACCTTGGGCAGAACTATGTACAAACTAAAAACATCTGTATAGCAATAAACACCCTAAAGTTGAAAGAATGGAAATATCTCAACATATATGGCACACAAAGGATCGCTTTTTATAACATATGAGCTGAATCTAACCAATTACATGAAAATAAAAATGATAGAAAAAAACACAATCAATTGCATGCCTATTATACGTGTGTTAAACACGTCATATACATTATTTCATCTCTTCCTCGCAAAACATCTATGATGTAGGAACGATTTTGAATCTTCATTCTACAGATGAGGAAACTGAGGCTCAGTATGGTTAAGTGATCTGCTCAGGATTGCACAACCATGATATTCTGGATTTTACGCTTATATATCAATTGTGAAATTAAACTTAATGCTATGCTTTACACTCTGCTCTGGCATATTATACTATACTGTTAAGTCCCATCCTATCTTTTCCTATCTCATCTTATTCTATACCATATTCAGCTCTACTATACTATACTAAATACCCTATAGTATACTATTTCATATCAAACCATCTAGCTTCAATATGGTTAAAAGCAAAAATACTTCTTTTTATAACATACATATGATATCTCTCCTACCTATTGGGAAAAAGTATATTTCCTATTTCTAATATAGCCTCTGTGTTTGTGTCACACACACACACACACGCACACACACACACACACACACACAGAAACATTGCCTAATATTTGTTAGCAGCACTACAGAGATTATTTCATGAATAATAGCTTTTTATGAAGTTGTGCTAAGCACTATTTATTATGATTGTGTATTTTGAACATGAATTCACTGTTATATATCAGAACAATAAATGATATGCACAGATAGTTTGGAGGGAGCCAGTCCAAGAAAATAATTATTCTAGAAAAAAATATTCTATCTTAAGATGTTTTATTGACTTGATGAACTAAAAAAATTAATATACTCTTCAATAATAAATGCATTGCTCTCTTGAAGTGACAACATTCCTCACTATAAAATTATTAATTTACTGGCTTAGTAATGATTTTGAAATCATCATTTATACACTACAGTGCTGCATAAGCATTTAAACATTATAATTATTTTATGATCAGATTAAAGAGCACAGTTTTTATTACTTAATGAATGTACTTCTAGAATTTATCACTGAACTCTTAAAATATTTAACCTACAAACACTCTACAGAAATACTTTCTTACATGTAAATATTCTCTAAAGGAAATAAACATTAATTATACTTCAGGTTCAACAAAAATAGAAATGAACATGGAACTTAATAGTTTTGCACTTGCATTTCCTTTTTATAAAAGGGAGAATCTAGCTGGGAGACTTGGCTGTCATATGCTGTAAGACTGATCACCTCACTAGGTAATTTATTAGGTTCTTATCAGCACAATCTATTACTGCTCCAGCCAAAACATTTGAGTTGGCAGAAGCAATGGATGCAAAGCCTCGCATTTATGAGTTTATTAGAGATGTACTTTTTTTAATTTAAAAGAAATATGCTTAGATTGATAGCTCTAGGTTGGTCTATAAAAGATTTTGGAGATAACTGTTCATAAGCATATCCTAAGCTTATATATTTGGATTTAAATAAACATCTCTAAAGATCTTGTTTATAACTGTCACCAAGTATTTAAAATTTATAATAAAAACACAGTATTCTTTTGAAGTAGAGTCCCTCCTGTTTTATGGCATCAATTTCTGGCATAAGGCCAACAAATTGCAGTTTGAATATAAATAAACTTCCTCCAAAAGCTAAAATTGTCAAAAGTAGTTTCTTTTTTGGTGGTCTAGCAAATATTCTTACATAACAATGCTCATAATGTGCCTGATGCTATAAGATTGTGTAATATTATTCTAACCTATGGAATGGGAGATGAGTTAAACAAGTCTACAAAATACCATTTGATGTCCTCCAGTGGCCAAATGAATTATAATAACATAAGAGATATAATTCTTTTGGCAGAACATCCTATTTAAGTTTCTTTAATGGCATGCTATTTTTCTTGGGCCTGATGTAGTTGTGAGGACAGAATTGAGAAAAAGTTAAATTCTTCACAATACATATCTGATTGGTTTCTTGAAGAACTCAAACACTGTAAATGTGTTGTTAAAGTTCAGGGCACGGCACTGAGCTGAGTGTATAGCAATCAGAGGGAATTAAGGGTGTCCTTTTATCACAAATGAGAATAGCTATATTGAAAGCTAAAATATCAATGTTTGATTTAATTTGGGAAATCTTTCTTTTTGTAGATGAGGGACTATATAATTTAATGTGTGCTAACATAAGCCAGAATAAGATTTCTAGAGGGCTAATATTGTTTTTTTCTAACTCACAGGTTATTATAAGCAAGGGACCTAAATTTTCCCTTCTCTGATTCTACATCAAAAATTTTTTTTTTGTTTTTTTGTTTTTTTAAGTTATATATTTGGATTGCCTTCTATATAATCAGTTTGTCTGCCTCTTTTCTTTCCCTCAATCATTTCCCCCTAGAGAAAAAATAAAGAACAGTAAATACAACCCTCAAGCCTTTATTTAGCTTGTAAGTAGGTACTTATGGATTATACGCTGTGTGTGAAGCATTGCTTTAGTAGTTGTACTTTTAATTAGAGCACTGCATGTTTGGATCTTAGTATAAATTGGGACAATTCTTCCTAATTATTGAGGAAGTCCTTTTTTTTTTTTTCCTATAAATGGAAGCGTGTTAGGGACAACTTGAGCTAAAGAAGAAATATATATATAATCAAAAGAATGATTATTGTCTTAAATTTCGAATTCAGGAAAAAATATTTATAAGAATACAGTACAAAGGATGTAACATCTTAGCAGTAAGAGAAGGAGTTATGGAAGGATTTGACTGAATTTTGTTAAAGAGATTTTCACACTAGTATTTCTCATATATACCTCCTTAGTGAATACAAAGTAGAATCCAACCTCAGCATTTAATTCAGTGTTAGTATGTCTATCACTACTGCCTTTCTAAAACGGCTTCTGACTACTTACAAAATAAAATCCAAATTTCTTTGCCAATTATCTAAGGCCAATTAATATCTATCTTACATCTATGCATTTTCCCAGGCCATATATGTAATTTTGACAAGCCATACTATGTGTTATTTCCTGGTGATGGTCCAGACTTTTGCTGCACTATTTCTTAGCCAACATTCTCCCATTTAAGAGGAATGCTCTTTCTCTAACCTCTCCCATCAAAATCTAGTAAATTCTTCAGCATTTGGATCAAACATTATGTACTCTAAAATACCTTTTAAATTCTTCCTATTAGACATAATCTCTTCTTGGGCGCCTGGGTGGCTCAGTTGTTAAGCGTTTGCCTTCGGCTCAGGTCATGATCCCAGGGTCCTGGGATCGAGCCCCGCATCAGGCTCCCTGCTCAGCGGGGAGTCTGCTTCTCCCTCTCCCTCTGCCTCTCCCCCCCTGCTTCTGCTCTCTCTCTCTGACAAATAAATAAAATCTTAAAAAAAAAAGAATCTCTTTTTGAAATCCAATAATACTTGTTAAAATATATGTATTTTCTTAATTATACCAGTAACACCAGGCTTTGGTTTACATAGGGAAGGCAACACTAGATAGGATGGCAAAGCTGACCATACCACCTGGTTAGGAATAGTCCATTTGGAGAATTCTCAACAAGTTAGTAGGGACACTGCTTGTGGCTTTTCAAGATACAGTGCTATTAAAAAAAAAAAAAGCTTTAAACTATTAAGCTCTTGGTTTTTGTTTTGTTTTGTTTTTTAGCTCAATGGCAATACATACATATTATTTGCCTCCAAATTCTTTAGTCACATGTCAGAATGTTTGTGTCCATATGGATATTTTGTGCATGTGCATTTATAGCTTTTTTAGTTCAGGCCTCACAAATGATTCCCATGACTCTTTTTATTTGCATTATGGAATCCTCATAAAGTAGAAAGGTGGGCATTGTAGATACCTGGGTAACTCTTGGAAAATGAAAAAACAGACAGAATTTCCTTTGGTCATATCACTGAGAGAACTGCAGGCTTTTAATGGAAAAAATAAATACAGCCAGGAAACGCCCTAAATAATTCTGAAGTTGAGTTCTGAGCACTGTAGAAAAAGCACACTTTTATGTGGTTAAAGATCACTGAAATAAAATAAAGGGAAAACCAACCAAACAAACCTAAAGTTCATAATCACAAAGATACCAATATTTTATTTTGATCTGCTAATTAAAAAACTAATCAATATTTGGTCTATTATATTTCTTCTGCTAAATTAAAGCAATATGTATTCGTTTTGCTCTCTTAAATTGCAAATGTTGATTCTTACTCCCTTTACATCCCTTGAAAAGATTCCGAATAAAGAATAACAGTGGAATAAATATATATTATTTGCATGCTACTAAAGTCTATGTTTGAAGTACATGACTTCAGTTCAAACCATCCCCTCTTGTGCCATTTGCAGAATTAGTGTAAGGCAGTAAGTAAAACAACAAGGACAGTTAGTTCTATGTTTACAAAATAAGTGCCTCATTTGGCAAAGAATACATGCCTAAAGATAAATCTCTGGGCAGGGAATGAAGGTATACATAATGAGGTAACTGGAGAATTTCATGGACTCAAGTATTTAAATAAATTAATTACCTTAATGATCATGCAAATGAGTGATCGTAAATGAACTCCTGATAATATTAAAACCCCCAAAATGTATGTCAGATAACTATGCACTTAAGAATGCAGCATTAGGGGCACCTGGGTGGCTCATTGGGTTAAGCCTCTGCCTTTGGCTCAGGTCATGATCACTGGGGTCCAGAGATCAGCCTAGCATTGGGCTCTCTGCTCAGTGGGGAGCCTGCTTCTCCTTCTCCCTCTGCCTCTCCCCACCTCCCTCTGCCCCCCACTCATGTGCTCTCTGTCTCAAATAAATAAAATTTTTTTAAGATTTATTTATTTATTGACACAGAGACAGCTAGAGAGGGAGAAGCAGGCTCCTGGCTGAGCAGGGAGCCAGGAGCAGGGCTCAATCCCAGGACCCTGGGATCATGACCTGAGCTGAAGGCAGACGCTTAACGACTGAGCCACCCAGGCACCCCTAAATAAAATCTTTAAAAAAAAAAAATGCAGGAAAAAAAAAGAATGCAGCATTATACTTGATAACTTTTGTTGTATAGCCTTTAGATTCGGCATCCAAACAAATTAGATTTTAGTTGCTCTAAGGATTGGATTTTGCTTTAAAATTATGCAAATTTCATGAAATAGAGGTTGATTGCCTATATTCCTCAATCTGCAGGAGGAACCAAAAATCTGTTATTTAATTAATGAACCTTATTCTGATGACATTCAGTTATCCTGTTCATCTAATTCTTGTTTCTAGTTCTGCTAAATACATTTTGTAACTGGCACTAAGTAATTTTAATGAACAACAACACTGTTACATCTTTGTATGTGTGTGTGTGTGTATACATATATACACACACACTATATAAATATATATATAACTTATTTAATGTAACTCAGTAGGAATTAGAAATTTACTCTCTCCATTTTCTTCTCTTTCTCTTTTCTTTCTCCTTTGTTAGTAAGAGCAATTTGAATAATACTGTTAGTCAATCAACTTACATAATAATTGAGATATGAGCTATATCCCAACCAACAGACTCTGTTTAGAGGAAATCACCCCAGATGACCCTACAAAAGAGGATTCAAAACTGTCATTAAGTCAAGATATTAAGAATGTCTGATGCTCTTGGGGCGCCTGGGTGGCTCAGTTAGTTAAGCGTCTGACTCTTGATCTCAGCTCAGGTCTTAATCTCAGGGTCATGAGTTCAAGTTCGTGTTGGGCTCCACTCTTGGCATGGAGCCTACTTAAAAAAAGTCTGATGCTCTCAAAGAAGGTAGATAAAAGAATTGAGTTCCAAAGGAAAAGAGAATGGACAAGAGATTTTAAGAATACTTGAAATGTTACAGTAACTACAACTCATGTGAAAGGGCATTTTTCCAACTCATTTATTTTTTCCTATTTTGTGCTGTGTTTATTGTGAAAAAGAGTCTAAGGCAGGTTGCATTCAAATATAAAAAAGTAAAGTTTTTTTTAAAGGTTTTATCTATTTATTTGACAGAGAGAGAGAGAGAGGAAGAGCACACAAGCAGGGGGAGCAGCAGAGGGAGAGGGAGAAGCAGACTCCCCACTGGGCAGGGAGCCCGATGCGGGGCTCTATCCCAGGACCCTGAGATCATGACCTGAGCCGAAGGCAGATGGTTAACCAACTGAGCCACCCAGGCGCCCCTAAAAAAGTAAAGTTTTAAAGTGAAACAACAATAAAGGAAAACACGAAAAAAGAGAGATAAGCTATTTATACCCTGCCTTAAAAGATCCTTACAAAATTTAAACTTTTAGATGGAATGTAATCCTAAATTATCTGCACTGCTTCGTTGCATTTTATTCCTCCACCTACTACAGTCTATACTGCCTCTGCTACTACACTGAACCTGCCCCTTCTGCATTACTAATTGCTTCCTTGTTGATAAATCTAAGAGCATTCTTTGGTATTTACATACCTGACTTTCATTTAGCTTCCCATATCCCTCAGCAGTATGCATCCCTTTGATTTTCAAAATATCCTGTTTCCTTGCTGGTATTTCCTTGTCCTTTCATAGCAGAATGCTACATTGGTGAAGGATAGCATGTTTTTTTTTCTGCTCTGGAGACTAAGCACATGATTTTTTCATAAAGGGCATAGAAGGGATATACTACTATAGCTCTGTAAATATGCTGCCTAGCTTGTTAGATAATATAGGAACTATATATGAAGCAAGTAAAAGTTCACACTTATTGCCAAATTACATTGTGTGTGTACCTATATCTGCAGTGAGATTGGCTGAAAAGTTGAAGGATGGTAGTCGGGTTCAACTCAGAGATATCAGAAGAAAGAACTAACTACTTAAGAAAAGAATGTTAGGTCATTCACTGTTGCAGGGGATGTCTGGGCTTGTGGCCAGGCAGGAGAAATTCTAAATTTCATATTTCTACCAAATAGCTTGAGAAACAAGCATACAATAATGTGAGGTGGGTAGCTGCATCAGTGAAGTTATGCTCAGTAGGCACCAGTGTAGTTGGCTGTTTAAACACATGTAATATGATAATGGTAGAAACCCTAAATTAGTGGAAAGTCATTTTGAGGATTATTCTATTTTATTTAAAAGGCTCTAGAAATCTCTCCTGTCTGACTTGGAATGGGATGCTCATGTCCTGGGCTCTCCAAGTCCCAGTCAAACCCAATGTATAAGAGTTAACAGGCCTTTCAGAGGTACACAGATCTGTGATTCAACAGTCTTGCACAATTCAATAATGCGATATATGTTAAGAAAAAAAAAAAGAAGATAGCAGGAGGGGAAGAATGAAGGGGAGTAAATAGGAGGGGGAGACGAACCATGAGAGACTATGGACTCTGAAAAACAAACTGAGGGTTCTAGAGGGGAGGGGGTGGGAGGATGGATTAGCCCGGTGATGGGTATTAAAGAGGGCACGTTCTGCATGGAGCACTGGGTGTTATATGCAAACAATGAATCATGGAACACTACATCAAAAACTAATGATGTAATGTATGGTGATTAACATAACAATAAACAATTTAAAGGAAAAAAAAGAGTTAACAGGCCTTTACATTTTCAAGGTAGAGGTGACCTTTACTCTTGGGAGAGAGAGGAGGTTTTCTACAGGGAAAGAATGATTTTAACATTTGAGCCTTTTCTTAGGGTTTGAAGGGTTAAAAAGCACAATGACTAGATGCATGGGGGGGTCATCCCTAGGATTGTAAAGGGCTATCTTTGACCTCTGAATCTGCTCATTCAGATGATCATGCATATTCATACTTGGGTGGGATAAAATTGAGGAACATCGGAGGCTAATGATTATGTGAATAATAGCTTTAAATGTAATCAAGTGAAAGACAGAATCTAGCAGAGTGGATAAAACCAGACCCAAATATATGTTGTTTACAGGAAATCCATCTAAATATAGATAGATTATAGGTCAAGAGGAGAAACATAAAACATGCTAATATAATCAGAAGAAAGCAAGAATAACTATATTAATTTCAGACAAAGCCAAACTTTAGAACAAGGGAAATTATTAGGGCTAAAGACATTTATTTTCTAATGATTCATCTCTATCGTACATCAACAGTCATAAATCATGTCATAAATGTATTCATTTGGTTACTGTATTAGTCAGGGGTTGTTTACATATTACTTATGATTCAATTATTAGGAATAACAGAATAAACTCAAGATTCTTACATGATGATTGTGGCCAGATCTTTTAAAATCAATAGGGAACAAGAGAAAGCCGGCTCCCTTTTGAACATGCAGCATTTAAGAAAATCTAAGGAAGAAATTTTCTTTTTTTTTTTTTAAAGATTTTATTTGAGAGACAGTAAGTGAGAAAGAGAGAGCACAAGAAGGGGGAGGGGCAGAGGGAGAGAGAGAAGCAGACTCCCTGCTGAGCAGAGAGCCTGAGGGAGCTGATCAGGACTCATCTCAGGACCCCTGGTCATGACCTGAGCCAAAGGCAGATGCTTAACTGACTCAGCCACCCAGTGGCCCCAAGGAAGACATTTTCTAACAGCAAAGAAGGTTAAATATTTAAATTGTTGTTAAGAGAAGTTGTGAAATCTCTCCTGCAGGTGTTTACAAATATAATAATTTTAGATGTAATCTAATCAGAAGACAGATTGATGAATGAGGTGACTTCTTAGATTTGCCTCTTCTGATAAATTTAGTATTACAGTAGCAAGTTGCCATCCTGAAGAAAATAATTGAACATTGGAAAATGATGAATAATAGGAAGGGATGACATAGATGAAATGGAGCCTTACTCTGTACTTGAAACTATTAACATGATAAAAGACCTGCATTTTGGTACCAGACAGATATTTGTGTCCATTTCATGATGTCAAAAACCCACTCATTCATTTAATGCACACCAAATATTAATTGGCTATAATTAATACACTTTGATAGTTGACAAGTGCTAGCAAATTTTTTAAAAAATGCTTTATCATGAAGGAAAAATTTGGAATTAATATATTATGCCAAATCATGTTTTTTCATGTTAAGTACTCTTTTGGTTGCAATACTTTATTTGGTGAATTTTGCTTATATTTTAAGATTCAATTCAGGCATCGGATCCTATAAGAAATTTCTCTAAATTTCTTGTTTTAGCTGAGTAGCCTTCCTTTAAGTTCTCCTTGGCAAGGATATAGATCTGTTTCTTCTAACTTACGCCATTGAGAAATAATCTGTCTAGGTTTGCTCCTTCACTAGTAGGAAATAATTTCCTTAAAGTCTAAACTTCCTTTACCTAGCACAGTCCAGGGCACAGCGCAGGGTAATATTAAATTACAAACTGTTACAGTGGCTTCCAGAAAGATGGAATAGATGTAATTTTCCCTATTCATCCTACTATGTGCAAGTAAAAATCAGAACATCACATATGAAGCAACCATAAGAAGACTCTGAAAGGTGGAGAGAAGGTTAATGGGCTAATGATACAAGAAAAGACACGGTGGTGAGTATCCTCTTGGGGGGGGTTTATTTTGCCTCATATATCTCAGACTTGGGGTGGAATAAACAGGCAACCCCAAAACACCAATAAGCACAGACAAAAAATAAAAAGCACACTAAAAACCCTGTAAATCTGTTCTCTCTAGTCAAAGGACCAGTGAAGGAGATTAGCAAGACAGAAAACCTTTATTTTTTATTTTTTAAAGATTTTATTTCTTTATTTGACAGAGAGAGACACAGTGAGAGAGGCAACACAAGCAGGGCGAGTGGGAGAGGGAGCTGGATGTGAGGCTCGATCCCAGGACCCTGGGACCACAACCTGAGCCGAAGGCAGATGCTTCATGACTGAGCCACCCAGGCGCCCCAAGACAGAAAACTTTTAGACAATAACTGCTCTATTGCAGCCAAACACCACAGAAAAACTGCCCTCCCCCCAATTTTGCCAGCAAAAACCAAGTAGAGAGTCTAGTTATCCACCCTTGCCAGATTGCAACGAGGTGGTCCAATCCCCCACTCTACACACAGAGGTATCAGAGAAGGATTACCAGGGGAACGGGACTTTTACCCTACTGAGCAGTAATATCCCCCCCTCAACTCTGGGTAGTATAAATAGACACCATAAGAGACTGGGCTTTCATTCCCACCGATTCCTATCAAAATCCCAGTAAATCTTCTGTAGTTATAAAGAGGATTTTTCTAAAATTTGTTTGGAAAAGGCAAAAGAACCATTTTGAAAAACAATTTTAAAAATAAAATATAATGTGGTGTGAATCACTCTATTTGATTTTAGGACAGATGATATAGCTACAGTAATCAAGACTGTGTGTTATTGGTAGAAGGATATATGCAGATATCAATGGAACATAAGAAAGAACCCAGAAATAGCCCCATGAAAGTATGGCCAAGTGATTTGACAAAGATACATATAATTCAATGGAGAAAGGATAGATTTTTAAGTAAATGGTGCCGGAACCATAGGAAATCTATAAGCAAAAAAATGAACCTCACCCCAGAATCTTACCAATTTTATACAAATTAACTCAAAATGGGGATCATAGACTTAAATGAAATACATAAAACTTTAAAACTTTTAGAAAAAAGCAGGAGAAATTCTTCAGGACCAAGCTAATAGAAAAAATGTTCTTAGACAAACATGATCCATAAAAGGTAAAAAAAAAATATATATATATGTATATATATATATATATATAACTTGGACTTTATAAGAATTAAAATTTATTTTCTGTGAAAGACCCTTTTAAGAGAATGAGAAATCATGCACCAGACTGTGGGGGGAGGATATCTGCAAACTACATTTCTGATAAAGGAATCATATCTAGTCTATATAAAGAACTCTAAAAACTCACTAGTTAAAAAAAAAGCAAGCAATCCAATTATAAAATGGACAAAACACATGAAGAGACATTATACTGTAGAAGACATAAAGATGGCAATAAGCATGGGAAAAGGTGTAACTCAGCATAACTAGCCTAGGAAAATGCAGATTATTACTATAATAAGAAATCACTATATGCCTACTAGAACAGCTAAAAATTTTTGTTAATGTGACAATATCAATTGCTGGTAAAGATATAGCTACTCTGTAAAATAATTTGGCAAAGTATTAAGAAAACAAACATAACTAAATATATATTTACTATATGACCCAGAGATTGTACTTCTGGACATTATCCTAGAGAAATAAAAACTTGTATCTACACAGAAACCTGTATATGATTGTTCATAGCAGCAAATAACCAAAACCTGGAAAACTAAAATATCCCTTCATAGATGAATGGTTGAACAAACTATAGTACCTCCATATCATGAAATACTACTAATAAAGGGGAATTAAATTACTTATAAACACAATTTGGATGGGTCTCCAGTGCATTATGTTGAGAAAAACAAAAACTAAACTATTGTGTACTTTGTTTCAATTTGCATAACATTTTTGGAAATGACAAAATTATAGCAATGGAAAACAGTTTAGTGATTGTCATGGGTTAGGGATGGTGGCAGGAGGGCAATGCAGTGACTATAAAGGGTAGCATGAGGGAGATCTTCATGGTGTTGAAACAGCTCTGTATCCTGACTGAATTGGTGATTACACAAATTTACACGAGTCAAATGGCATAGAACCACATACTTTGTTCCAATGCCAAATTCCTGGTTTTGATTTTGTACTATAATTCTGTCAGACGCAACCTTAGAGGAAACAGCGAAGGGTTCGTGGGTCCTCTTGGAATTACCTAACATCCTGCGAATCTATGTGAAGTGTAAGCACCTGGACAGTTGGCTTGTTGGATTGTAAGGCAGGTGCCTGACCTTTAGCTTTTCAAGGACAACTATCTGGAATAAACACATTGCCAGCTACTCGACTAGATAAAGAGCCAGGCTGTCCCACCTCTGAATCTTCTTTTCTTAAGAGGTCTCTGGTTTGATGGCTTGTTTGTCCCTCCCCCGCTCCTTCTGGCGCGTTAATTCCCGTGCTTTGATTTTCGCGCTTCTGTTTGAAAGTCACCAATAAACTTTAAGCCCGCGAAACAGAAACCACAAGCACCACCCCAACAAAAGCAGAACTGAAGTGCATGCTCTTCTGCCCTACCTGCGACCTCGGGGAGTGGGGAGAATCCTCCAGAACATGTGAGTAATAAACCTTGCTTTTTCTGGAATTTTCCTGACAGTTGTTGCTGAGGTGAGATTGTAGTCAGAAGAAACACAATAGCATGGAGCGCCTGGGTGGCTCAGTCGGTTAAGAGTCTGCCTTGGGCTCAGGTCATGATCCCGGGGTCCTGGGATTGAGCCCCGCCTCAGGCTCCTTACTCAGCGGAGAGCCTGCTTCTCCCTCTCTGCCTGCCGCTCTGCTTACTTGTGCTCGCTTTGTGAAATAAATAAATAAAATCTTTAAAAAAAGAAAAAAACACAGTACTGGTCCAGCCATAAACCTGACTACCAGAGGGGAAATGTTTATGCGGGCTCAGCCTGCCCCGCCCCTGAGTGCCCTCAGGCATTTCTAGCTGATTATCGATTATCCAGGGGCAGAGAATGGCGCAAAATACTATTACAATATAAAAGTCTAAAACATACGCATTAAAAACTTAACATTTTCAGACAGAAAAAAACATAAATATTGTTTGATAAATATTGTTTGATCTTACATGTATGTGGAATCTGAAGAAAACTCAGAAACAAGATGGGTGGTGGGTGGGGTAGGGTGGGGGAGGGGAGGGAACAGAAAAAAAGAAGGGAAGGTGGTCCATGGGTACAAACTTACGGTTATGAATAATTTTCGGGGCTCTAATATACAGCATGCTGGCTATAGTTAATACTGAATTATATACTTGAAAGTTGTTGAGTTAATCTTAAAAGTTCTCACCATATGGTGAGATTGGTAACATACATATATTTTATATATATGATATATAAGATATATATATCAAAACAAGTTGTACACTTTAAGTTGACAATGTTTATCCCGATGACACCTCAGTAGCGCTGCTGAAAAAGTCTTGGTGAATTCTGTGAAGGTAGGTGGTGGGTAAATGAGATTATTAATGAAATAGAAATGCCTCAAGGCCATTTTCATATAGATCTTCCTTGTTTGAAATATACACAGATCTTGGGGCACCTGGGTGGCTCAGTCATTGTCTGCCTTCCCCTCTGGTCTTGATCTCAGGGTCCTGGGATCAGCCCCTCATTGGTCTTCCTGCTCGGCAGGGAAGCCTGCTTCTCCCTCTCCCACTACCCCTGCTTGTGTTCCCTCTCTCGCTGTCTCTCTGTTAAATAAATAAATAAATAAATAAAATCTTTAAAAAAAAAAAAGTTATGCAGATCTTAAAGCTGAATTTGGTGGAAATGAGATTATTTATATTTATACCGGTAAAGATGGGGTGATCAAAGGCAAAGCTCGATACTGAGCTGTCCCACGGATGCTGAATTACAGAGAGGGGGCATCTTGGAGGTGTGTGTGTAAGGACACAACACTGAGCTGTCTACTTACTGCCAGTTGCTGTTGAAAGTAGTCCTTCATTAAAGGGTAGGCCATCTGGACAGATACTTGGCACCAATCTACCAGCATGCTAAGCCATCCCTGGAATATGTTTAAAATGCTAAGCCAGTTAACAGAGTTTCTTATAGGCACATATTAACATAACTGGCAGAAAGTAAGTTCTTTCTGCTCTAATGAAAGTAGCAATTTAAAACGTGGTAATATATCTCTAAGTATTTTAGGGATCAGCAGTCTTCATGTTGCATGTTATAATGAAAGGGCCACATTACTAACTCAGAAATAAGCTTGATTGTAGTATGATCTTGGCAGTTACAGCCAGCCGAAATTCTGGAATTGAATTTAAAATGCATGGCATAATATTATTTGTGGTGAATGGGTGACTTATTTTATAAAATCTAAATTTTATACAAATTAATATTCTTCTAGAAATATTGCCAAGTTTAGAAAGCTAAGTTTGAAAAAGAGAAGGAACAACCCAAGTACAAAATATTTTGTGAAATTGGAAATCTGAAAAATATGTTTAAACATCTTTAATCCCAATATAAAACAGAGTCCAAGTAATTATGCCTCTGAATCATTTTCCATTTTCTGCAAATAAAAAGAAGTTGAATACTAATTGAATATACTACCTTTTTACTTGTTTTTCTCACAGGGTATCAAAGAGCAAAGAATGTAATTCATAAATAACAGCACTCAAATTTTTCAAGGGGTGTTCTAATTATTAATAAATGTTAAAGAACTTCATTTTTATTCTTTCATACTTTACCAAATTCTCATTGTTTACACATATGTATACTTATGAACACACACACATGGATTTTTATTGTTTTCATACAAATATAAACATACTTTATAAATAAATCTACAACTTTATTAACAATGTATCAACAAAAACAATATAATGGATCTGCCTACAAGTAATTGATAGAAATTTAATTCTGTCTTCTCTTATACTTACTTTTGTCATGCATATGTTCACAAATTTTGTATTGTGTGTGAGAATATGGGTGTATACACATACATGCACAAACATGCACATACATGTGTAATCTATTACTAGGTCTTGGGAAGCTATAGTACTTTCTAGACAGAAAATGCTTTTTTCTCTTTTTCTGCTAACGGCATCCTCACCAATTATTTTGACACAAGAATTTCTTATCAGAGAATTATCAGATGGAACATGTTTTACATCACGTATGTTAGTTAAACAAGTGCTAGGGATAAAGAGGTACAGCATCTTCTTAAATACTTTAATGTATTTGAATCTTTGAAGCACCCTCGTATTTACTCTATGTTGTCATAAAGCTGCTTTCTGAGCTATATCTATTTTTAAGTGTAATTAAAGTGCAAGATAATGGACTCCCAAAAGTTTCAAAATTGGTGAAAAAATAATGTAATATTGGTGCTTAATATTCTTGAAATTGAATAAACACACAGAAAAGAAAATACTGACTGAAATTAAATGTATAAATCCAGCAAACTCCAGGATTTAGTGTGGGATTAGATTGTGGGGTGGGGGGGGTGGATAACATGTTGCACATATCCCATTTGTTGGAGGGAAAGAGAATTAGGACATTAAAATCCTGGGTTTCCTGGGTTTTTTGATTTGTTTCCTGGGTTTCCTGATTTGTTTTTTGTTTTCGTTTTTTAAAAATGAAAGAAGGTATAGATCAACTTGCAGAGAAAATAACTGGTATTTTGTTTCTCTACAAATTAGAGACATAAATATATAAATGTGAGAAACAGAAAGAAGATAATACCATTAACAAAATGGAAATGTGAATTTGGATGCCACATTGCCAGGTATAGGATATAGGATAGGAGACATAGAATAGGAAGCACATACTACTTCATCAGTTGAATCTCAGGTACAGAGAGACTTCTCAGGAGAAAGTATGATTCCTCAATTTTAGCAAAATCAGTCTACCTATGGCAATATAGCAAAACAAAACAAAAGACTGTCTTTATCCACTAACATGTAAGCCATGTGAAGTCCGTGTGTGTGAGTGTGTGTGTGTGTGTGTGTGTACTTAGGAACCACAGTGCTTAGAACATGCTGATGCCTAGTGGTATCCAAATATACTTCTTTAATCAACAAGGTGTTTTTTTTTTTCTTTTAGTTTATTTAATTTACTGTGTTTTAATTTTTTTGTTTTCTCAAAGCTGACCCCCGTAGATTTGATTGTATCTTTTTGTTCTTTGAAGTATCTTAAGTACATCTTTCGTAAGTCTTTCTTTTGTTGTGCAGAATCAGTACCATACTCCCCAGGTTCCCTCATCACTATAACTGACCATGTACTAAATTATCACCAGTATGATAGAAGGGCAGCCCAAGAAATTCTCTCTCAAGGATTTGAAATCACTGGCCCAGAGCCAGTAGCCTCTATAATTCATTTATATGACATAGAAACTCTGTCTTGAGACATTTTTTAAATTTCTTTTTCTGAGATTTTCAGATGAATCTACCAAATCTAATCTTAACAAATGTACCATCCCTTCTCCAGGTTCTGTATCTTAGTATGCATGATAAATGCTGCCCAGGTATGAATAACAGACATATGAAAGTTGAAATTCCAAAAAGTTAAAATATTATATCATGTTTAGTTTTTGTAATATACCATGTCTTTTAAATATCAGCATGTTTACCATTTATATTAATAGGTAAATATTTTGTTCCCATTCCTACTCAATACATGTGAATAAAGGTGCTAGCATACTGGTTAGAAATATGCCAAGGGATAGTCTCACAATGTGCTTATATGTTTTTGTTTGACATGTACATTTTTACTCTGAAGTAAAGAGGTATTTGGCAGTAAATTATACCCAGGATATCACTTTAAAGTAACTGCATTTGGAGCAAGTGGGATGTGAAACATGCCAGGATGTGTTTCTTCTGCTCAGAGTAGATATACAGTACATAAATATTCACACAAAGGCACTGTAGGGCAATGAAAACCCTGGATCAGTCCTTAAGAATCCATCTCCCTCCCTTTCCCCTACTTAGTACCACTATATCAAGAAAACAGAAACGAAATCTAAATTAGAGACAAATTAGCAACAATTGCAAGAATTTAGATTTCATAGACTATCAGAGACTGACATAGATAAAAACAGATCCTTGATGCACATCAAAGGCCAGACCTTCTATTACCGATTAATTGAAAGCTATCTACCATCTTTGTTCGTCTTTGATATATCCTATATTTGGCATACTATGAATCTTGTACACCAGAAGCTGAGAGTCAGAGACATGAGAAAAATGATGTACATTTTCAGTACTCCCTGTATTGTATTTAAGACTCCTATGTTCTGCTTATACAACTGCTGATTTACAGAAAAATACTGTATTGACATGGATGGACCTGAAAACTGGTCCAGATTAAACAGTATAGAATTTTCTTTAACCTAGATTTATAAAACTCTAGTCAGCCATTGGGATTCTGTTTTCACTTGCAAGGCAATACCTTTTACTCTGCAAATTCTATTATGACTGACAGCCACACTGAAAACAAACAAACAAACAAAAAACTGCTTTGTCTTCAAAGATTCCCAAATGCTGACACTTAGGGAACTTAGGGTAGGTAAAGATGTGGTGCCCACTGATGTAATTCACAGGTAGCCACAATTAAATATCACAAAACTATTAATATATTTTTATGTCATAATTATTATAACCCGTAGTTGTTAATGTGAAGAAAAAATAAAAATATGTTATGGTCCAAGTAATGCAGAATGTTTCAGCAGCATTTAGTTTGTACCAAAGTACCTAAAGGCAGGTTGTTCTGAATCAATCACCAAAACAAATTCCATGGAATTCAGCCTCTCTCTATGTCATGGACTTTTTATAAAATATTTTACTTTATAATTATTTCATTATTGAATAGTAACTTAAGACTGGTGATAAAAAATGGCATAAAATTTAATCCTATTTTTCTGGGTCAGAAATGTCAATATTAGAATAAGCTCCATCTATTGAAGAAAGATAAGTAATAAATAATAAATGTAATGTTAACTTTTTATTATAGTGGGAATGAACTTCCTACTTCTATTAGAGAATCTGAAAGGACTAGTTGTATATTTAAAGATAACAGATAAACAGATTTAAATAGATAACAATAACTAGAGTTATTGTGGTGATGATCATTTGCAATATTTACAAATATCAAATCATTATGTGATATACCTGAAACTAGTATAATGTTGTAAATGAAATATACTTCAATGAAAAAAAGAAAAAAAGTAGACATTTTAATTAGGTTTTCTAAGATTTTTGCATATTTAAAATTTTTATCTTCTATGTTACCACAGATAAATGGAGTTTCTAAGAGAATAGTTCATGTAGACACTAGAGCTTGATTAAATATCAAGGCAGTTTCAGTAGCTCATATATAAGCATATTCTGTGTGTGTGTGTGTGTGTGTGTGCACTGCCTATGTGTTTTTCTCATAGTACTGCCTAACTGTTCTTTGAAAAGTGTACTGTTGGATCACTTGGAGCTTCAGAGAAAGAATAGTGAGATGAGTACAAATCTACTGGCTTTAGAAGAAGTATAAAATTGCATATCCTATTGGAGCTTTTGTTTTTTTCTTTTAAAGGTTATATTTAACCATTGTTTATTTTGTTAAATTCCATTGTGTAACATAAATAAATGAATATAGGTTTAGAAGCTGACCATATAGTTAATGTTAAACACACAAATCTAACAGAAGAGGGTAAACAGGATACTCTAAGCCAACTTTCTATTAATACATCAGATGGTATGTGCTTTGGGCTCTGTTTTTATGCACATCTTCTGAAAACACACATCTGAATAAACTCACATCTTATTCTAAGCGTCCACCATCACAATCAAAAATACAATTCTAGGTGTTCTGTGGGAATCATGAAAAAGTATAACAGCAGCATATGCAATCTATCCCCAAATTACTACCCACCCCCCCAAGGTGTTGATAGGTTGAACTTTTATGACTTGGAACATATAAATAATGCTATTCATGGTGGTTTGGTTTCGGGCCAGTCTTCAAATCCAGTTAACCCAAAATGTAATTTAAAAATTGATTCTAATCTCCATATGTAATTACATTTTTATGGGAAAATAAATCAATATGTCTTTCTCACTGAAGCACTAATGTCATACTGGTTGCTATTTTATTTCTTTAGACTTTTAACTTTTGAAAAGGGTTTGTAAACACTCTACTGGTATAGTAGATTATTTTTGCAGCAAATATTACTTAGCCCCCCACCCAGCACTGCCCCCTCCATGGGTAGATTATACTTCCTTATCTCTTGACTTTGAGCTCGGCCATGTGACTTGCTTTGGTCAGTGGATGCATTTCACAAAGAGCCTTTAATTGTTCTTGGGCTATTGCCCTTGCTGTCCTGGGTCCCTGCCTCAGAACAAAAAATATGGAGCAAAGACTCCACAGGCAAACCTTAGATGTCAGAATGAAAAATACATTATCATTTGCCACTGGCATTTTGTGGTAGTTTGTATGTGTTAACTATTGTTTCAGTAATTCTTCATAACAACCACCTACAAGTCTGTGGAGCGTGTCTCAAAAGGAGACTCAAATGTTAAAAAAAAAAAAATGCTACAAGATTTGTGTCAGAATTAAGCTAAGAGCATAAAATTTTGCGTATTTAGAGATGACACTCTAAATTTAATCGCTTAAATCAGTCCTGATTTATTTTTTTTTAAGATTTTATTTATTTATTTGAAAGAGAGAGCATGAGAGCAGGAACACAAGCAGGGGGAGAGGGAGAGGGAGAAGGCAGGCTTCCCGCTGAGCAGGGAGCCCGATATGGGGCTTGATCCCAGGACTCTGGGATCATGACCTGAGCTGAAGGTAGATGCTTAACGACTGAGCGCCCCCAGTCCTGATTTAAAAAAATAAAACAGGGGTTTTGGGTGGCTCAGTCGGTTGAGAGTCCCAACTCTTGGTTTTGGCTCAGGTCATGATCTCAGGTCACGATCTCAGGATTGTGAGATTGAGCCCTGTGTCAGGCTCCATGCTCAGTGGGGAGTCTGCTTGAGATTCTCTCCCTCACCCTCTGCACCACCCCGCCCCCATGGTCTCTCTCTCTCTTAAATAAATAAACCTTACAAACAATAAAAAAATAAAACAGTAATATGTTTAAGAAGTGAGGCAAGAATACACTTTTGAAAATACCTCTTTATTCACATTCCCTTGCTATAACTCGTTCTACTTTGAATAACCCAGGGAAAGAAGAATAATGGTAGAAAATTAATGATGGACATTTAAAAACATTGACCAATGATAATAAAATCAATGAAGGATGTAACATTAGCAACATACTATTGGAAAAATAAAGAAACAGAGGCTCTGAAAACTGTCAAAATATTAAAAATTATATTTGGTAAGAGATTAGAGAATTTTTGGCAATATGAAGCCTGGACAGGTGTCAGGGACAAGAGGAATTAGGGAAGTATTCTTAAAATTATAGAGGGGAATATATTACTAGTGCTTGGAAAGCAAGGAAAACAGTATAACCTAGTGTTATGCCAGGAGAGCCTGAGAAAGATCTATAGCCTAATGAGTAAGCTTGGTTCACCATCACCAGAGGTAAATATCCTTAGTCACAAATAAGATCTTTTAATAATAAGGACAAAAACAGAATGTATGTTGGGGTATTCTTGATAGCATGTAAAGAATGCCCAGAGTAACAAAGTCCTAGCTGTTGGCCTGCTTATTTCTGTCCTAATATTTCTGTTAAAATGGTTCTTCTCCAAACCACACTCTGATAACAGACAGAATTGCACTTGGTTTTCATGAGCAAATTAGTCATTTCTTTGATTGCTAATAATCATCAATATTCAGTATATTTAAAGGTGCACTGATGGAGTTAAGTATCCTTATTTTAAGGTTTGATGTGGATATTTATTCAGATGTTATACAACTGAAAGCCAAAGGAGCATAAAACAGAACATCCCTAAGGAATTTGTGGGAAAAGGTGATTGCCTACAGTTAGGCAAATAGCCCAAGGTAACTTGTCTAAATCTTTGTTTCTGCCTAGAAATAATACATGGATTCTTATTTATCAGTCAGTATTTTCTCAGGAGGAATCACACTAAAAAAACAAATATCTTCTAATGTTGCTTTTTTACCATTAACTAAAATCTGCTTCAGAATTCAAGCATTCTTTCAAATAAAAACTCACACCTCAGGCATTCTTTAGTTTTTCCCTAAATTTTTATTTCGAGGCTAGGATTGTGGAAATAAGAAAAAATCTTAACTTGCATAGATGAATGCACAGAAAGTTGTAAAATATGGTTTTAAGTGTCCACAATTTAGATTCCACATACAAGTGAGATCATAGAGTATTTGTCTTTCTCTGACTTATTTTACTTACTGTAACACCCTCAAATTGCTTTTAGCTTTTCACTGTTGAGGATGATGTTAGCTGTAGGCTGTACTATAATTTTTCATCTTCAGTGCAACCCTGCAAAATAGATATTATTTCCCTCTCTTCTACAGGTGAGGAAACTGATGCTCATTAAGACTAAACAACTTTGAAAAGTTTATTATTTATTTTTCATAATTCTGTAAAATATACTGCTCAAATAGAAGCTAATTTTTTTTCTTTCTTTTTAATGGTAATTTTATCATTTGTGTTAGCTATTATCAATTCTAAGTACTTTTTATTTGAGTTTTTAAACATTTTCTGAGTCATAAGGTGAAATTTGTATCTTTCTCAGCTTTACTGAGATATAATTGACATATAACATTGTGTACGTTTAAAGTGTAAATATGTTGATTTGATACCTTTATATATATTGCAGTATGAAGGGTAAACACTGCCAGTTAGAAGATGACTAAGTTCTGCAACTCTAATGTATATATTGTAATGATAGTCAACAGTACTAGATCATATGCTTGAAAACTGCTAAGAGAATAGATCTAAAATTTTCTCACCACAAAAAAGAGATGTTAATTATATGATATGATGGGAGGTGTTAGCTAATTTTGTATTTTGTATTTTATTAAACATTTTTCCTTTATGCTATGTCACATTATTAGAACATTCAAAACTGTATTAATAATGGTGCAAACATCTTTCTCTCTCTATTACACACACCAGTGTATTATGTCACTCCTCTGCTTGCCACCCATAAAGACTCTTACAATAAAAATCTAAACTCCTTACTTTTTCCTACGTGAAGAAATTGCACTGCATTAATACAGTGGACTACAGTTAAGTAATAGGAAGGATAAACTATTCATGTAACATGTCTGAGTTTCATATGCGTTATTCTAAATGAAGTCATATCTGGCTTCTAGATACATGTTCTGTCTTGTTTCTCTCATCCTTCCCCTTGTCTACTATGCTGAACATCCACTGACTTCTTTTAAGTTGCTCATACACACCATGCTCTTTCATGCCACCTACGGTTTCTGCATCCTCAAAATCCTGTACATTCTTTCTGTGCATGCCTAGTTTTCTCTTTTTTCCCCCCCAACTTTAATGTTACATGGTTAGAGAAGTCTTCTCTGACCTCACCAGCCCAACTATTCTACCATACTACCCTCTATTAAATCTATCTACATCGTATTAATTTCCTTATACCATTTTTCAGTAATGAAGATTAAAATGAAGATTATAAAGATACTATGTGTCACACATTCTAAAATATCTTAAGTTTTTTTTTTCTAAATTAAGGGATGATTTAATTTCTCTCTCCTTTTGAATATAGATTCCCAAGTCAGGTTGTAGAATCACTTGAAAAATATCAGTTAGGGAATTAAGTAATACCTAGACACATTTTAGAAATAAGAAAAATAGCTGCATTAAGCACTGGAACAGATAGACTGCTGTATACACTATTTATTTTGAAAAATATGAATCTAAGCCTCTAACTTAAGACCTTCAGAAGTATGGTAAAGAAAATTATATAAAGCAGTGACTCGCAAACATTAACATGCATCAGTATCACCATCGAAAATACTGATTTTTCGGCTCAACTGTTAGAGATTCTGATTCAGAGGGTCTGGTGTAGGGCTGAATTTTTGCTTTTGTAATACGTACCCAGTTAATACTGATGCTGCTGGTCTATGGACCACACATTGTGAATGACTGTAATACAGGAAACACTCGGGTTGGGGGGCCAGAGGGATAAGGGGAAGTACTGGATTCTGACTTCAGGTAGGAGGGAGAGGAAGCCAATATTTGGCAACTGAGGAGGCCACAGGAGCAGAGGAATTGAAATTCTAAGATTAATTTTTGACCCAGAGTTTTTATTTCTGAAATGTTTAAAACAATGAATGAATGAACTAATAACATTGCCACTCATGAAAATATATTATTTAAATTACAGTCAAGGAACCGTAATGTACTTGACTTGCAAAATGTGTAACAAAATACTTCCTGACCAATATTAGATTTAATCAATTTACAACACATTTCAAAGAATTACATAATCATTCACATCTGTCTTCATGTGTGGAATGCTCTAAACCCTATCAAAATTTAATTTGAATCCAGTGTTTGAGCAAATCTGGTTTAAATAATTTTTCTGTGGATAAGGGACAGCTTCCTTTCCACTTTTGTATGTGTTGTTATTTAAAAGCCCTACCTCTGTCCCTGAAAAGGTAGAAAGGAAAGTGCATGAAATTGGAGTAGAAATGCATGACCTCCATTTTCTCGCAGGGATTTTTTTTTTGGTAGGTTAACAAGATTTTCACTTATTGCATGTTTGATGTCTTTTGATGAGAGAAGCTATATAAATATCAAATATTATTCTAGGCAAAGGGTTCATTAGTGCTTTATTTTCCATTAATTTTGCCAAGACCAAATTGGCACTGAATGCAATTCTACAGAATGTTTGGCAACCACTTGTTTTCTGTCAAAGTCATGTCAATATACAGATGGATTCCATTTTCACAGGAACTAAAATAAAGTGATATTCAGATTAAAATTTGGGATGAAATAACTATTAATGTGTGAAATGCCTTAAGGAATTTATGCAGTATTGCAGACTATGATGAAATGCAATAAAAGCTAACTAAATTATGAAAGTACTCAGGAAAATAGATCGAGTTGGGTATGTTATTATGATGACCATTGGCAGACTCATGTAATCATACTATACCAATAGCAAAGGGAATATTTTTAAATTTAAAATTACCCAATGAGTAAATCTGACCAGAAATAACTCCTAATGTTGATATAAAGAAATTACATCTCCCTTGGGAAAAGTGCTGTTTGTTACTGTCTGAGCACATCATAAAACTTTAATCCTACATTGTGAAAAATTGTGTGTGTGCGTGTGTGAATGTGCACAAGGGTGAAACTATTGAGTCATGAAGGTGATCCTGTGAAAGTAGACTATCTTGGCTATAAGGCGCATGAACAGCTTGATATTTCACCGGGCTGAGTCTTAGTCACTCTTTTATGCTTTAGAATTATCTGAGACTAATGATTTAATCATTTATAACAAGAGGACTAGGAGAGTCTTTAGAAAGAGACACAAACTGTCCTTACTTCAGTCTTTCAATGACTTTATTGATAGCAAACCATGTAGATGGTATGGTCTTAAGCCCTAGAGCTATAGTAACAAACAATATATGTGTTTCTATGGAACTTAGTGGAACTTAATTTGTATTCTATTAGGGAAGGCACATAATTTAAAAATACATATATAATATGTGAAATACATGTTAAATATATAATATAAATATAAAATGTATTGACAGGGTCATGGATTTATAGAAAAGTTGGAGCCGTTTAGGTAATAGAGTTTGAGATGATGCCATTTTAAGAGAGATATCAAAGCGAGTGTCTCTGAGGGAGTGATATTTGAGCAGAGATCTGAAAATGGGTGACAACCTATGGGAAGAAATTTCCAGTTTGAAAAAATAAGGGTACATGAGTGTAAACATACTTGTTATTTTTAAGGAACATCAGTAAAGCCAGAGGAGTACATGGAGGGAAACTATGGCCTGGGACACATCATGAAGGCATGGAGAAGATCATGTTGGCCATATAAAAATTTATATTTTAATCTGAATTGAATGTAAATCCATTAGAACATTTTGAGCAGAAAAGTGACATGATCTGACTCATTTATAAGTAAGGAATAAATTCTATCTGAATGTAGAAGTTGGCAGATTTAAGTAACTTTGGTATATAGGCACATGCTTTTGAGCCTACTAAGGTTCTACTGTTATCCTGATGAAATATTAATTCAGAATAATATTTAAATGCATTTTAATTTAAAATAACTTACTATATGCTAGGAATACTCTCTAAGTGCTTTATTCTTCCCGTGAAGCACATTTATTACATCTATACACAGTTTTAAAAGTAATGCTAAAATGAACACATGTAGTCTTTATCAGTCTTATGTTAAAGTCCTAATGACCTCCTTTATAGGCCTTTTATGTTTTTTATTAAGTATATTTCTAATAATTTTTGTGTCTCATGTTGCTATAAGTGAAGTTTAAAAAATATAATACCCAATATTGCGATGCTGGCATATGAAAATGATTTATAAGTTAACCTATATCCAGAGATCTTACTGAATTGTTTTATCCTAGTCGTTTTTATAGTTTCTTTAGGATTATTTATATGAAGAATCTTGTCATCTGAAAATACAGTTTAATTTCTCGCCTTCTAATCTTCATGCATTTTTTTTCTTTTTTATATCGTCTTGCAGTGGATGTTACCTCCAGAAATGTTGTAGTGGTAAGAGCAGACATTCTTTCCTGTTTTCCTGATCCTAGGGGGAATTTGTCCATGTTTACCACTAAGTAGGTTAGGAGTGTGGCTCTATAGATGTTCTTTATCAGATGGAAAAAGTTTGCTTCTGTTATGTTTCTAAGAATTTTTATCATGAATAAATATTTAATCTAACACGTGTTTCTTCATCACATCAAGGTGATCTTAATGTAGGTCTCCTTTCATTGTCTTCTTAAACGTGGGTCAGATTTTCCTGGTTTTTGTAATTTTGAATTGTATTCTGTATACTGTGAATGCTATGTTATGAAGCCTCTAAATTCTGTTTTGCTCTTTGATTCTGAAGAGTCTTGATTTTCATTTGTTTATCTTAGCAAGCAATACTTGGCTCTATCCAAAATGAAAACTCCATCTCTTAGGTGCAAGCTTAATTCTTAATTCAGTTTTTTTTTTTTAATTCATTCTCAGGAGTGTATCTAGTACATTTGTAGTTCAGAAGTCAGTCAGATATTTAGGAAGAATTTGTGTACAACATAAAGGATTCCCAACTAGTGTTTCCCTTTTTTTAGGGATTCAAACCTCATTTTCCAGCAGATATAGATGCCTTACACTCTGCTTCTGATTTTTCAGGACAGAAAGACTGTGGGTTTTCTGTTAGTGTTTTATGCCTTACACAATGCACTGACTTTAGCCAGCCCTCAGGCTGAAAGCTGGAAAAATGTGTAACTGTATCTGTGCCACTTCCTACTTTCGAATATGGACTTTTCTTCAGAATCTGCCTGCCTTCAGATGTTTGTGTATTTGTGTGTGTGCACTTTTTTTTTTGAGTTTATATTTATCTGTGACATCATTGAGTTCTGTAGGAACTACTTAGCTAGAAAATAAGCAAAAGTCTTTATCTTCTTACTTCTAACCTATCTGAATTTTTCAATTATAAGAAAATTTTGTATAGACAGCTCTTAATCTTTGAAGGTCTGAAACTAATCATTTTCTTCAAAATCTTGCTCAACAAATTTAGCAAGGTATAACATCTATGTAGATAGTTATTTCTTCCACTGTAATTTGAAAATATTACTAAAATTTCAACTGGTCTATCTTCATTTGCAAATGACATGATCTTATACATAGAAGATCACAAAGGAGCACCTGGGTGCCTTAGTCGGTTAAGCATCTCTTGATCTCAGCTCAGGTCTTGATCTCAAGGTCGTGAGTACAAGCCCAGCATGGAGCCTACTTAAAAAAAAAAAAAGAAAAAAAAAAAGAAAATCCCAAAGAATCTACAACAAAATCTAAAGCAAAACTATGAGAAATGATAAATTCAGCAAAGTTTCTGGGTACAAGATCAATATAAAAAATGAATTGTTTTTATATACCAGCAATGATCAATAAAAAAAGAAATTAAGAGAGTAAATCTATTTGTAATAGTATCCAAACTAATCAAAAGCCCAGGAATGAATTTAATGAAGGAATAAATTTAATGGAAAAAAATTGTATACTGAAAACTATAAAACAGTGCTGAAAGAAATTAAAGACTTAGGTGAAATGGAAAGACCTTCTGTATTCATGGATTAGAAGTCAATATTACTGAGAAGTCAAAACTACCCAGTGATTTATAGATTTCATACAATCCATACTAAAATTCCAATGGCCAATGCTATGGATGTGGAAAAGTAGATCCTGAAATTCATATGGAATTGTGAGGAAACCAGATTTACCAATATGATCCTGAAAAAGAAGAACAAAGTTGGAAGTCTCACAATTCCTGATTTCAAAATTTGCTACAAAGCTACTGTAATAAATACAGTATAGTGCTGGTATAATGATAAACATTTAAACCAATGGAGTGGAATTGGGAGTCCTGAAATAAACTACATCTATAATCCTATGATGCTGGACAAGTTGCCAAGGCCATATAATGGGGAAAGAATAATCTCTTCAATAAAAGATATTGGGATAACTAGATATCCATAGGCAATAAAATGATGTTGTACCCTTATTTCACAACATATACAAAAATCAGCTCAACATAGATCAGTGGCCTAAGTAAAAGAGCTAAGAAGAAGTGAAGGGTGACTGCTGAATAGGTACAAAGTTTTCCTTTGGGGTGATGAAATATCTTGAAATTAGGTGGAGGTAGTGGTTGTACAATGTAAATGAACTAAATGCCACTGAATTGTACACTTTACAATGGTTAATTTTATGTTAGGTGAATTCCCCTAAAAATTACACTGTTACTATTTTTTACAGATGGACAAAAATCCAAGATTTACAACATGTCCTGTTGGAAAGGCTTGTGGGGAAACAGGTGCTCTCATATACTGCTGATGGGAATGCAAAATAGCACAAACCCCATTGAGGGGAATTTGGCAATAGCTAGCAAAATTGCATGTATATTAAACCACTTCTAAGAATAGCTTCCATAGATGCAGTGGTAAAAAGACCAAATGATGTCTATGCAAGTCTATTCAGTGGAACTATTTGTAATAGCAAAAGAGTAGAACAGGGTAAATGTCTATCAATAGGGATTGGTGGAATAAGCCAGGTTTCATTCACACAATGGAGGGCTCTGTGTCTGTAAGAAGGACTGAAGAAGGTCAATTCACAGCTGTGAAGAGATTGCTGGGGTGGGTTGTTTCATGACAAAAGCAAGGTGAATGTCCAGAATAGACAAACCTACAGAGACAAATCTATAGAGATTAGTGTTTGCCTATGGCTGTGAGGAAAGGACATAGGAAATAGGAAAGTCAGGAGTTTCTTTTTCAGTAATAAAATTAAGTGGTGATGCGTGTACAACTCTGAAAATACTAAAAACCATTGAATTGTATATTTAAATGGGTGAACTTTATAGTATGTGAATTACATCTCAATAAAGTTGTTACAGAAAAAGAGAAGTGATAGATTTGGCACGTGGATGCAGAAATGTATCAGATTGCATATTTTAGGTCATTGAGCTACAGTAAATTAATAGTCCAGAGGCAATGGTTCAGGTTAACAGAGATTTTCATAAAATATTCTTATTTGGAGAGACCTTCAAAAAGGGGGCAGGGGTAAGAAGGAAGTGATTTCCAATCTAGGTTAAATTAACACAAAATTCTGGAAAATAATTTATTTTATTTTATTTTATTTTATTTTATTATGTTATGTTAATCACCATACATTACATCATTAGTTTTTGATGTAGTGTTTCATGATTCATTGTTTGTGTATCCTGGTGATGGGTATTAAAGAGGGCACATTCTGCATGGAGCACTGGGTGTTATGCACAAACAATGAATCATGGAACACTACATCAAAAACTAATGATGTAATATATGGTGATTAACATAACAATAAAAAAAATTTAAAAAAATGAGGGCACATACTGAGTGGAGAACTGGGTGGAAAATAATTTTTTAGATAAAGCAGGGAGTGCTTTCTCATTTAGAAGGCCAAGAACCAAACTATTGGAAGCAAAGTGGAATGGGCTTAGAGTTATTTTAGAGCTCACTTTTACCTGAAGAAAAAAAAATATTTGAAACTGGCTCATGAAGTGACAGAAAAGCAAATGGATAAAGAGCAGCGAAAAGTATAAGTAAGCTGATCTGGTATCTAATCTCGCCAGGACTGGTTATAGAGGAATTATAAGCAAAGTCTAGAAGAATTCCACAGGAGAACATTAAAAATAGGATTAGGGAAGGAGTCTAGGAAAGAAATAGTTTCGTTGGCCAGCCTCTCTTTGTTTATGCATATCTGATTCTTTCATGTTAGCTGGAAATTCCTGTAGAATGGGTCATTGTACGCTTTTCACAATCAGAATGTTGGAGGAAAATGAGAAAACCGAGGAGAAAACCAGGGGCACAGAGGTGATGGTTAACGAAGGGAGCAAGCTAAATTTGTGGAGGCTGCAAGATGTCAGGTGACACGATAAGTAGACAAAAAGTAGTTGATTATAAATTAGCCAACCAGAATAATTTTGCCATGATTTAAAAGCAATTAAAGAGTCACATCATCACATTAATATCACTTTAATATTCAACTTCTCTGTCACCTGTCAAAACAAGTTTTTTTTTAAAAAATAGCTTTTATGTAAAATATTCTGTAGTAAATTTAAGAACATTTAATCCTTGATTATATTTGTATAAGTGAATGACACATGAATAAAATGAGTCCTACAGATAATTTGATCTTTTTTTGTAGTATATGCTGAAGATTGAATCTTTGTGGGGTTATTGCTCTGATTAAAATTTACTTACACACCTTAATATTCCAGAGACTCGATAATAAGTATACAGAGAAATGACTCACCTTTAATCTAGTAAACTAGATTTCTTGATTTTAAGAGATTTATGTCATGGACTTTTGAAAATAGTGTTTTTAAAGGATACCTAATACTGATAGGGTATTAGGTTTAAAGCTGGTTTAGAAGAAAATATCAGTTTCCCCCCTTCTTCCCCTGACCAATATCCAATTCAGTGCATTTAAAAACAAAGGGGTAACTTACTTGAATGTTAAACATGGGAGACTTTCTGACTGGTAATCATAGAAAATAGTTTTCTCATTTCCTCAACTTACTTTCTCCTCAGAACATTTTAGATGCTTCCCAACTGTTAGTTCATATATTTATATCCAAGATGTAGTAGATTATTATATTTCCTTGTTGATTTTAAATCTAAAATGTGGTTTCAGGATTCAACTCTACTACTAATTTAGTTTCTTTTGGCATTTTATCTTTTCAAATGTTATCCAAATGGAACAAAAATGTTCTCTAACAACTCATGGGAGAAAAAAGGGAGAAATAGTATTTTTGATGATTTGTTCAATCTTTTAAATTTTGTTCTCATTTTTACTCCTATATAGAGATCACCTAAAAGCTATATTTTAAATCTAAGGAAAGAAATCCCAAATGCAAGGGACCAAGAGATTTACTTATTTAATTTGTGGTGTTTGAAAACTATAATGTGGAGTTCAGGATTATAGGTTTGGAGTTCTGGAGGCAATACTTTTTTTTAAAAAAGTATTATTCAATTATTGTTATTTTATGTTATTATAGTTTAAGAACGTTGTCTTAGCAATTTGCATTTTTAAATAAAATATTGTCTCCTTGGTAGGTTTCATTATACCATGCGCTTCCTAATGTTTACATTATACCTGATATATAATAATTTTGTTAATATTCTTTCTGAAGAGCTTTCACAGAATTAGTCTAACTTAATACTGATCAGAGTCATGTAATTTATATCTGAAATCTTACATCTGATCATAATTGTTTTTTTTCATTAGCAATGTATTTCTCATTAACTATTCTTCAACATAGATTTTTAAATCTAAACTATATTAAAACAAAATACATTTCTAGTAGGGCTTCAAATGCTGATAATTCTTCTTTTCTTCATTTTCTAAATATTTTTTGTGTATCGACTATGTGCAATTACTACTCTAAGCATTGAAAGTGAATGGTAAGCCACTGAGCTGAGTTTTACCTCCATCTCTAGGTCTCACTTAAAAGTCATCTTTCCTGTAAAAATTTCCCAAGTATTCTAGTCCGTATTGATCTTTTGTTTTTTTTTTATCGAAGTTTACATTAACATTCATCATTTGGATACATCAAACAATTAAACAGTTGTTGAGTGCCGCTAATATGCCGCTAATATGCCAGGAACATAAAGCAGATATTATATTTGATTATGTATTCTTTTACATTTCTCATTTATTATATTATGTACATATTGCCAAGATAACCTTGAGATTATATCATTTTAATTTGTTTTCTCACAGAATTGGGCACAAAATAGGAACGCAATAAATACATCTTGAATTGACTATATATGATAAACGAGGATAAACAGTTGTTAACTTATCATCTTATGATCAATAACCCTATTAATTGGGTGATGGGCCTTCTTTTTATTTATTTATTTATTCCTTTTCTTTTTTAAAGTAGGCCCCACCCCCAGCATGGAGCCCAGAGTGGGGCCTGAACTCATGACCCTGAGATCAAGACCTGAGCTGAAATCAAGAGTCGGGTGCTTAATGCCTGAGCCATGTGCCCCTGAGTGATGGGCCTTCTTAATATTAGCCACTTTCGGTGTGCCTGGGTGACTCAGATGGTTGAGTCTGCCTTTGGCTCAGGTCATGATCTCCAGGTCCTGGGATGGAGCCCCATGTCGGCCTCCCAGCTCAATGGGGAGTCTGGTTCTCCCTTTCCTTCTGCCTCTCCCCCTGCTTATGCTCTCTCTGTCTCTGTTTCTCTCTCTCAAATGAATAAATAAAATCTTTAAAAATATATATTAAACATTTTCATCATGCCTGACCTAGGAAGGAAGGAAGGAAGAAAATGAATGGTAAGCCAGAAGAAAGTGACTTTAACCCCCTGCCCCTCCCGCCCCTGCCATGATTCCAGATTCTGTTATATAATAAATTATAGAAACATAGTTTCAAGTGAGGAAACAGAATGCTGTAAACTTTTAAAAGGTAAACTGATCCATCATGGATGTAATGTCATGGATAAATTTTTTGAATATGTAAAGTGTTAGTTAACATCTAAAAGAAGAGTAGGAGTTAAGAAAATGAATAAATGAAGGGATCTCACGTTTTAGAAATGTGGGAAGTTCCAAGGGAAAGTGGGAGAAGAATGGCTTCAAATAACTGAAAGAAGTCAGTATTGCCCCCATTTTGAGCTAAGGCTTAAAGTGACATATTATCTGAGAGTATCTTACAGTGACTTTATCAGTATCTCATTGCTAATCAGATAGAAGTATGCAGATTCACCTGGTCTGGCTGATGCTAAATCTCCTGATGATAGAGAGAAATCCAAAATTTAATCACAGTGTGGAAGAATTGTCATGATCTGGCCCTAGCTTTCCTTTCAATATGATTTTCCATTCCATCTCATCATGTAAACTGCATCTCAAATGGTATGGTAAAATCTTAGAAGTCACAAAGCAAGTCTTATTTATCTTTCTGTTCCCCTTAGGACCTGGCAAAACATCTTGCTCTGGTAGGAACTCAATAAATATTTATTGAATTTTCATTAACATTTCCATTGCCATAAAAATGCAATTTGAACTATAAAGAAACCCAAAATGGGTAGTGCTTATCAAATAAAAAAGCAGACAAGTGTTTGTTTTTTGTTTTGAGAATAAAAAACAGCTTAGCCAAGATAGCATGATAGTCTGTGACAACCGTTGTAAAACAGAGGAGTTAGTTCTCAGTAAAATTTTAATTAATCCCTGAACAAAAGAAATATAGTATCAAATATGTACAGTTATTTGAAATAATTTGTTTTTGTTTTCATAAGCACTTACAATTTATGTCATTTTGCTTGGTTTTACGTAGCTTAAAAAATGGCTTCAATATTAAGTCTTTTTGGAACCTGGTAGACTATGAATAAATAAAACTAAGTTTTTTCATCTCAGAAGTTCATCTCCTTATTGTCTGAAATTGTGTCATTTGCTTTGTATAGTCAATTTGTAATGGAGAATTGTCATATGAATTAATAAATTTCCCTTTTCAATTATGCATACAAAATTGTTACTAAATACAAAAGATAATCTAATTATAAAATACAGTTGAGCTATTACTTGAGATACATTCTCTGGTAAAGTTTCTAATGAAATTCTAAAGCCAAATGGTTGGTAGTTTTATCATTATGATATGCCTTACATTCTTGGTGTCTTGTGGCTTTATTATTTTCTATGTTGTGGCCCCAAAGCATTTGTGCCTTCTAACCAATTATCTAACTCTAAGCCCAGTCCATTGAGGGAGAAATCTGTGGCAAATCTTAAGACAATAACTTCTACTTTATGTTTCACCATGATGAGGAAAGAGTCTTTATTATTCCTGGGCTGGTGGAGGAAGTAAGGTGGGGGCTCCTCAGTGATGGTGTACTAAGTGCATTAAATGAATTCCTTAATCAAACTCTCTAACAATCTTTTGAGGGATGAATTCTTATTCCTTTTTAATACGAAGAAAGTGGCATTCCCTTGGTCACAGAAGTAAGAGGTGCTGGACTTTTTTTCTCCTGTGGTTTTCAGGTCCATGTGTTTGGAGTCTTCTGAGTTAGCCTTTAAGCTCTATAACTGAAAGGAGGTAGGACCCACATGTTGCAATTTTAGTTTGAGAGAGCTGAAAGGAGCTCTGACACTTCCATCTTCTAACTGTGTAAACTTGGGAAATTTACATAATATTCGTGAGCTTCAGTTTCATTCTCTATAAAATGAGAATAATAGCACTTATCTTTTGAGGTCATTGGGATAAATAAAGTGTATAAACCATATTGCCCAGTGCCTGGCATTGAATCACTTTTGCTGTTATTATTCCTAATGACAGAAACAGTGAAAGTAGTAACCTAATCAGAAATTGAGTCTCTTTCCTAGCAGCCTGTGTTTAGGTGAGTTGTCTTTAATTGAATCATCTGTATAACTAGAATAAACTTACTAAGAATTTGTGTAAAGATTAAAACTGAATGTATATAGTGCTCCTAGCAGAGTGAGATATTGTGAGGTCTTAACATCTATTTATATCTTACTCTTCTCTGTGTGAATTACCTTAGCTACAATTTTAATGTGTAGGAAATGGGACCATTGAAAGATGCAGGGACCACCAACTGAGTTTGAAAATCTTTATGAGTTTTTAAATCTCTGTGAAACACTATTTGGGTAATGGTGTTTGGATTGGGAGAGATACTATAAGGTGCCAAGTTGCAAGTGTACAATATATGTGGTTTTTCAGATTAATATGTTATAAAGGAACTTGGCTACTAACATGGTAATTCTGCTTTTAAAAGTTTAACAGCATTACATAGTGAAATCAGAACCTTTGTTTTCAATGTCTAATTTTACAACCTTTTAAAATATAGCTTTTTAAATTAATTTTAGGCAGAGCAAATACCTTAAAATATATAGACTTATTTAAGTAACTCTTTAAGCATATTAAACTAGCCTCAATGAAACTTTAGTTATATTAAACAACTTTAATATTGAATATGACATTTATTTTTTTGTCTCTATGTAAGGTCCTGTCAATTACAAAGAGAGCTCTGTGAGAACACTGCATATATGTTAATGTGATCAGCCACCACAAAATCAATTTTGGTGGCCAACTGTAAGAATTTGGTGATAAAAAAATCAAACATTATATAGTTTTATAGAAAGATTTTTAAATTATTTTTTCCTTAAAATGGATGCCTAAACATTTTTTTTATCATTTGAAGATATTTTAATTTAGTAGAAATTTACATTTTTACCAATTTAACTTTACTAAGTTTTATATCATTCCATTGAATCATATCCAGATCTGAACCATTTCTAAGATTTCTAGGAAATAATCCAAATGTTCTAGACTATGAATATCATATCTGAGCAGTGGGATTCCAACATATGTTCCTTTAACTCTATTCAACTATATACAATCACTTGCTTATACATATTTTTAAATTCTTAGAATTTGCACATGAATTCTGCTAAATACTACAAGTTAGTTTACATATTTATATAAAATAGCATTCAACAGCTTAGATGTTTTTATACTTTAAGGGTAATTATGAAGGGAATTTTGACCTTATGTGCCATACATATTCATTTTTGAACCTAACATAATAAAATGAGGTACCTCTGGATTTGAATTTAACATTTGTATAAAACAACATAATATTTGATTAACATTTACTCAGTGTCCTACACTTCAGAAAAACTTAAGTTTTTCAGTGATACAAGAAAAAGTTAACAATTATGTATTTTAGCTATGTGATATTTTTTCTGTTATTATTAAGTGTTGGTTTTAAGAGTACGAAACCAGAGGACTTTTAGGTATTTCTAAATTAATAGCAAGCTGATTTAACATTAAAACCTTCTCGTTGGGGCACCTGGGTGGCTCAGTTGTTAAGCGTCTGCCTTCGGTTCAGGTCTCATCCCAGGGTCCTGGGATCAAGCCCTGCATCGGGCTCGATCCCAGGGTCCTGGGATCAAGCCCTGCATCGGGCTCCCTGCTCTGCGGGAAGCCTGCTTCTCCTTCTCCCACTCCCCCTGCTTGTGTTCTCTCTCTCACTGTGTCTCTCTCTGTCAAATAAATAAATAAAATCTTTAAAAAAAAATAATAAAAATAAAACCTTCTCATTGATAGATTTAACTATTTTTTTGTAAATTAAAATACCATGGAAACAGCTAAAATATTTATAAACACATTAAAATCAAATATAAAATTATAAATAAAACTTAAATTATACTGCCATCACAGTTCAAAGTATTTCTGTTGAGTAGAAATAATTCAGTCAGTCATCACAAAAGTGTTATATACCAATGGTTTTCTAGACAGTGAAGCTACGACAGTGAACAAAACAGAAAAAAATATCATTACTCATGGGACATTTAATAGGAAAATTGGGCAAAAACCAAGGTAGATAGTTAATGGTATGGGAAATGGTGATATGTTACAAAACAAAAAATAAGAGGGATTTTGGAAGGAGGTTGGGGAGTTGCATGGAAGTATTGGTTTTACAAAATTAAATAGAGTAGTCAGAAAAGATTTCATTGAGAAAGTGACATTTTATTAAAGATCTGAAGGCATAATGTAAAGGAACTAAGTCATACAAATATATAGGAAAGAACATTTTGGGTACAAGAAACAAGTGCAAATGGCCTCAAGCGTAGAACAGTTAAGAGGTCAGAGTGAGCAAAAAGGATAGTAGTAAGTATGAAAAACAAGACAACAAGCCCAAAATGGAGTTGCTTATGCTAAACCCTATGTCACCAGACTGCACCAATCCTTAGCCCTTGTTGAGTCTGTGGTTCCAGTCTAGGACTTAGAAACACAATTTGTATCCTAATGCTCTGTTATGAACTAGTGAGTTTTGCATTAGCATAGCTCATGGCTAAAATTTTAAAAGCTGTTAAGATTTTTATGTCTATAGGTCTGTGTATGATTATGTGTATGTTCTAGATCTGTTTTTTCCCTACCTCTGGATGGTATTGCCAGAGAGCTCTATTTAATTGGCTTAAAGACAAACATTTATATAAATCAAGTATAATAAGAAAATATAGAAACTAACCCAAATGTTTTTCAAGTTCACATAATCTTGGGTAACATTTGGTAAATAAAAGCTAGTTTAAGCTTATTGGTTAAGACACCCATGTCTTGGGCGCCTGGGTGGCTCAGTCATTAAGTGTCTGCCTTCGGCTCAGGTCATGATCCCAGGGTCCTGGGATCGAGTCCCACATCGGGCTCCCTGCTCGGCAGGAGGCCTGCTTCTCCCTCTCCCACTCCCCCTGCTTGTGTTCCTGCTCTCGCTGTCTCTCTCTGTCAGATAAATAAATAAAATCTTTAAAAAAAAAAAAAAGACACTCATGTCTTTAGAGTTATCAGCATTAAATATAATACTTTATTTTTACTTAGGTTTACTATAAGTCAAATAAGCTCATGTTATCTCTGTTACAGAATTTGTAAAGAAAGAATTTTAGATTATGGTTAAGCTGTTTAATGCCTCATGAAATTTTCATAGTAATCTAAACATAGTTGTTAAGAACAAGTAAATAGATGAAAGTACTTAGTTTATAAAAACTTTAAGCAATAATTATGCTTTATTGTATGTCTACTTAAAAATAGTTTCTAAATCTTTAGTAACTTAAAAACAAAGTTATAATGATATGTTTAGTGATACTCGTTGAATATCTACATAATTTCCAAAAAAGATGCAATATTGTAATGTTAATTACTGAACATAGATTTATCCACTTTTGGCTTATATTTACAGAGGAACTAAAGATAACTGGGTGTATTAATAAACATGTTTTGTGCAACACTGAAAAATTTACTGAGGAAGAATATACTTCTAGAAATTATAAAATATATTTATAAATTTGCCAATCCACAGAATGCTAGTGTAACAGTCCACAATTGCTTGCTTCTTAGTTTTCATGAGGAATAAAGCATTCTAATCAATATATGTACTTAAAGCTCCTTTAAATAATAAAGATGAGAGGAAACAACTGTGTATGAAAAGTAGGTAAGGAAAGGCTGGTCGTTCCAGAAAGAGAAAAAGAAAAAAAAAAAAAAAAAGACAAAATCTGAATGCACATAAAAAAGTTGTAGAAAATTTATGGAAAAGGAATCTTGGAAAAGGAATTTTATGTGTGGTCAAGATGGCTAAGATTAGAATGGATTTATTATATTTTTACAAGAATGAATTTTAATATCTTAAGTATACTGGTACAAAATTAGAATTTGGTTTTCTCCCTATTAACAGGATGATGTTTTTTCTTGGAGTTTAGGTCTGCTCTTGATTAAAGGTTGTAAAAGGTTTTTGTTTGTTTGTTTAACCTTTTGAGTAATCTACCTGGAAAGCAAGGAATTTTTGACTTACCAAATAACCTATTGTGCTTCATGTTGTCTCTGAGTTTTTCAATCTGAGCAACTTGGACAATCGTATTTAGTAGAGATGGAGAAGAAATAGATTTACAGGGTATGTGTGTATGGTGGTTGATGGGGAGTGATCAGAAGCTCAGTTTTTGGTATGGTGGTTTGATAATTTTATTAGACATTCAAGGAGAGATGACAAGTAACTAAGTTAGTTACATAAGCTAGATGAGCAGAAAACTATGGGCTCAAGGTATCAATCTAGGAGTTATCAGAATATTTAAAACCATTTATGAGTTCACCAAAGATTTGATAGACATGAGAATTTAGAGGAAAAGAAATTCAATGAAGTAAACGTTGGGCACTCCAAGTTTTAGAGTCTGGGAGTAAACAGAAGATGGAGAAGGAGCCCTAGATATATGGGAGAAAGACCATGACACCATGGATTATAGGATACTGGATGAAGATAGGGAGTGGAAATGAATGATCAACTAGGACTTATTGGGCAGGTAGAATGAGAATAGAAAACTGATTTTAATCTAAACCTTTAGTTTAGAATGGCTGAATTCAAAGGAATCTTATGTTATTCAACCAAAAAGTATTTTACAAATTAGAAAGTAAGGGCAATAGTTAATTGTATTTTCCAATACTTACCAGATAATTACAGAAGGTTGGGACCATGTCCAAGAATACTGAATAACTAATTCTTAGTCTACTAATATAGAAATGAAATATTTTGGCATTTGGAGAAAGAGGACATAGTTCCTGGACGTTTTAAGTAGCTCTGAGACAGAAATATTCACTTTTTGGTAGATTTGTGCTATACTTATTATCTCATCTGCTTTTTGTATTATTGATTTTTTTTCTTTTGATATTTTCCCTGCTTGACTTCTGACATTTGCAGTTAAACTCAAAAGCATAGTCTCGTGGCATATTGAAAAAAATTCCCTTTGCCCTCTTAATTAAATCTGAAGTTCACCAGCCTCCTTTCAGTCATTTGACCTCCTTTATTTCTTGTTTTAGTTTTACTGAGACCATCATTTTGAAAGGTATAGCTAATATTCATATGATATGATTAAATTTCTAGCCAACTGGCATTTATTTATTTATTTTTTGTTATGATTTACTTATTATTTAAATTTTATTTATATTATGTTAATCACCATACATTACATCATTAGTTTTTGATGTAGTGTTCCATGATTCATTGTTTATGTAGAACACCCAGTGCTCCATTCAGTACGTGCCCTCTTTAATACCCATCACCAGGCTAACCCATCCCTCCAACCCCCTTCCCTCTAGAACCCTCAGTTTGTTTCTCAGAGTCCATAGTCTCTCATGGTTCATCTCCCCCTCCGATCTCCACCCTTCATTTTTCCCTTCCTACTATCATCTTTTTTTTTTTTTAACATATAAGGTATTATTTATTTCAGAGGTACAGGTCTGTGATTCAACAGTCTTACACAATTCACAGTGCTCGCCATAGCACATACTCTCCCCAATGTCTATCACCCAGCCACCCCATCCCTCCCACACCCATCACGCCAGCAACACTCAGTTTGTTTCCTGAGAATAAGAATTCCTCATATCAGTGAGATCATATAATACATGTCTTTCTCTGATTGACTTATTTTGCTCAGCATAATACCCTCCAGTTCATTTGTTCTTTGGGTGTTGAGTTTGATAAGTTCTTTATAGATTTTGGATACTAGCCCTTTATCTGATATGTCATCTGCAGATATCTTCCTCTATTCTGTCGGTTGTCTTTTGCTTTTGTTGACTGTTTCCTTTGCTGTGCAAAAGCTTTTTATCTTGATGAAGTCCCAATAGTTCATTTTTGCCCTTGCTTCCCTTGCCTTTGGCGCTGTTTCTAGGCAGAAGTTGCTGCGGTTGAGGTTGAAGAGGTTGCTGCCTGTGTTCTCCTTTAGGATTTTGATGGACTCCTGTCTCACATTGCGGTCTTTCAACCATTTTGAGTCTATTTTTGTGTGTGGTGTAAGGAAATTGTCCGGTTTCATTCTTGTGCATGCAGCTGTCCAATTTTCCCAAAACCATTTCTTTAAGAGACTGTCTTTTTTCCATTGGACATTCTTTCCTGCTTTGTTGAAGATGAGTTGACCATAGAGTTGAGGGTCCATTTCTGGGCTCTCTATTCTGTTCCATTGATCTATGTGTCTGTTTTTGTGCCAGTGCCATACTGTCTTAATGATTACAGCTTTGTAATAGAGCTTGAAGTCTGGAATTATGATGCCACCAGCTTTGCTTTTCCTTTTCAACATTACTCTGGCTATTCGGGGTCTTTTCTGGTTCCATACAAATTTTAGGATTATTTCTCCATTTCACTGAAAGAAGTTGATGGTATTTTGATTGGGATTGCATTAAATGTGTAGATTGTTCTAGGTAGCATTGACATCTTCACAATATTTGTTCTTCCAATCCATGAGCATGGAACGTTTTTCCATTTCTTTGTGTCTTCCTCAATTTCTTTCATGAGTATTTTATAGTTTTCTGAGTACAGATTCTTTGCCTCTTTGGTTAGGTTTATTCCTAGGTATCTTACGGTTTTGGGTGCAGTTGTAAATGGGATTGACTCCTTAATTTCTCTTTCTTCTGTCTTGTTGTTGGTGTATAGAAATGCCACTGATTTCTGTGCTTTGATTTTATATCCTGCCATTTTACTGAATTCCTGTATGAGTTCTAGCAGTTTTGGGGTGGAGTCTTTTGGGTTTTCCACATAAAGTATCATGTCATTTGCAAAGAGTGAGAGTTTGACTTCTTCTTTGCCGATTCAGATGCCTTTTATTTCTTTTTGTTGTCTGATTGCTGTGGCTAGGACTTCTAATACTATGTTGAATAGCAGTGGTGATAGGGGGTATCCCTGCCGTGTTCCTGACCTTAGGGCGTAAGCTCTCAGTTTTTCCCCATTGAGAATGATATTTGCTGTGGGTTTTTCATAGATGGCTTTTATGATATTGAGGTATGTACCCTCTATCCCTATACTCTGAAGAGTTTTGATTAAGAAAGGATGCTGTATTTTGGTAATTTTTTTCTGCATCTATTGAGAGGATCATATGGTTCTTGTTCTTTCTTTTTAAGATTATATTTATTCATTTGACAGAGAGAGATAATGAGAGCAGGAACACAAGCAGGGGAATGGGAGAGAGAGAAGCAGGCCTCCCACGGAGCAGGGAGCCCAATGCGGGGCTTGATCCCAGGACCCTGGGATCATGACCTGAGCCTAAGGCACATGCTTAACGACTGAGCCACCCAGGCGCCCCTTGTTCTTTCTTTATTAATGTATTGTATCCCATTGATTGATTTGCGGATGTTGAACCAACCTTGCAGCCCAGGGATAAATCCCACTTGGTCGTGGTGAATAATCCTTTTAATGTACTGTTGGAACCTATTGGCTAGTATTTTGATGAGAATTTTTGCATCCATATTCATCAGGGATGTTGGTCTGTAATTCTCCTTTTTGATGGGGTCTTTGTCTGGTTTTGGGATCAAGGTAATGGTCGCCTCATAAAACGAGTTTGGAAGTTTTCCTTCCATTTCTTCTTTTTGGAACAGTTTCAGAAGAACAGGTATTAATTCTTCTTTAAATGTTTAGTAGAATTCCCCCGGGGAAGCCATCTACCCCTGGGGTTTTGTTTTTTGGGAGATTTTTGATTACTGCTTCAATTTCCTTAGTGGATATAGGTCTATCCAGGTTTTCTATTTCTTCCTGGTTCAGTTTCGGTAATTGATACATCTCTAGGAATGCATCCATTTCTTCCAGATTATCTAATTTGCTGGCATATTGTTGCTCATAATATGTTTTTACAGCTGTTTGTATTCTTTGGTGTTGGTTGTGATCTCTCCTCTTTTATTCATGATTTTATTTATTTGGGTCTTTTCTGTTTTCTTTTTGCTAAGTCTGGCCAGAGGTTTATCACTCTTACTAATTCTTTCAAAGAACCAGCTCCTAGTTTTGTCGATCTGTTCTACTGTTCTTTTGGTTTCTGTTTCATTGATTTCTGCTCTAATCTTTATTATTTATTTTCTCCTGCTGGATTTAGGCTTTATTTGCTGTTCTTTCTCCAGCTCCTTTAAGTGTAGGATTAGGTTGTGTATTTGAGACCTTTCTTGTTTCTTGAGAAAGGCTTGTATTGCTATATACTTTCCTCTTAGGACTGCCTTTCCTGCATCCCAAAGATTTTGAACAGTTGTGTTTTCATTTTCATTTGTTTATAGGAAATTTTTTAATTCTTCTTTAATTCCCTGCTTGACCTATTCATTCTTTAGTAGGATGCTCTTTAGCCTCCATTTATTTGAGTTCTTTCCGACTTTCCTCTTGTGAGTGAGTTCTAGTTTCAAAGCATTGTGGTCTGAAAATATGCAGGGAATGATTCCAATCTTTTGGGACTGGTTGAGACCTGATGTGAGACCTGATTTTAAATACCAACTGGTATTTAAATCTTAGACTGCTAGGCACGTTGTTTAACTTTCTAATCTTTAACATGCTTTTGTAAAAGATAAGAAAATCCATTTTACCACTCCAAGGCTCTCTCATTGTTTAATCTCATTATGTGACTAGTTCTAACCAATGAGTTGTTAGAAGAAGTGTGATACTTTCATGCTAAAGCATTTAATTGCCAATACAAGATTATCTTTGGCTTTTCTTATTCTTGTACACTAATGGAACTTTGAGATGGTGGTTGTTCCATCAATCTGGGTTCCTGAGAAACTATGATGAGCAGAGTACTCTCTCCCTTAGTTTGAGATAGTGTTTTTGTTTTTTGTTTCTTTAAAGCACAGTATGATCCATTGAATCTTGGATGAAACAGTCCTATAGGAAGTCTGCTTCCAAAATTCTGCTTGCAAAGTTTTTAGATTCAAAACGATCTAGGAAATCAGTGGTCAATTGACAGGCCATAGTAGAGTTGGCTTTTGTCACGTAGAGTATTTGTTAAGTATATTTTCATGTTTCTAATTTTTATGATAAAATACAGATTGTTAATAAATATTTTTTAATATTAAAAAGTATGCAATTAACAAATTTTAAATAAAACCAACCCTGATAATCTCAATGTATAATGTTCAGTAATTAATCTTTTTATTATTTCAAATCATTAGTATATTACTTTAGTTATAATAAAATACTCATAATAGCTCATCTTTTTTGAGCATTAATTACCCCTAAGCAGTGTTCAAAGACCTTAATGTGCATTAATTCATTATGTTCACAATAATCTGTAAGGCAGTTACACTCTCTGTTTAATGGCTGAGAAAAGAAGAGGCAAAGAATAACTTGCTCAAGATCACTCATTTAGTAGTTTGTGGGAGATATTTTGTGGAAGCAGTTTGTAGGAGGACCCAGAAAGTCCCATAAGACTTGTACTCAACTACTAGACTAGATTCCTATGTGATTAAATATTTTTTATTCACATCATTTTAGATGTTTCACCATGTACTTGACATTTGGCTGATATTGGACATTATATTCTTTCCAATATTTTGTATGAATAATTTTGAGATAAATATTGGGCAAACTTTCCTCCTTGTCGTTATTTCAGTGTATTTCTATGACTTAGGTGCCTACAAGTATCTATTTTGGCTTAAGGAACTTAAACATTCTTTGACATCTTGAATAAAAATTTCATAGTGATTTTTTTTAAATATATTGTATTAAACAACTGTGAAAGAGTGCTTACTGAATGTAAATGGATATAAATCCAGCCCAGAATCATGGGTAAATAATAGTGTAGGATGTACTAAGGCTCTTGACTTTGACATGAGAAGTATGTGAAGGACATAATATTGGATTACACAGTTTCTTTAATCTGCCTACCACATGCCCAAAATCTACTTTCTATACACCTGCCTATAAGATACTTGTATTTTGGTTTCACATCAGCTTGAGCATATGCTAAATAACAGTGTTCAATGACAGTGTCACTTGATTAGAAAATAAGCAAAATAACTGAAAAACCCTGTGCAGCACTGTATCAGAGCTAAAGAGAATGTCACACTGTTCAATTTTAAGTAAGAGGACAACATAAACTCATAATATGGTAGATAAGTGCAAAAGCATGAAGAAAATGTTTTCCAGATTGAAATAACAAAGGAGAACAAATTAACCTAATCCAGCAATGAGTAACAGAATTACTATGCTTCTTTTGTTAAGCATTAATTTTTCATAGGATTTAAAAGGATTTGACTTATTTCTTGTAGTTATAGAATGTACAAAATCCATTGCCAATGACACTCATTATTATGCAGTGAACCTGGTGTGTTAGCAATGAAGTGAAACATGTTTAACATAAGGAGTATTACTGAGAGAATTCTCTGCACCCTTTTCATTTGCATTGCAAGTAGATTTTGAGAGGTAATCAGAGGTTTACTAGAAGAAAGAATATACTACGTTTTTTTCCCTGCTTTTACGAACTATACTAGAAGAGTCCTTGCCTTCAAAGTTCCACTGTTGTTTACATGACTTCCTTCTTACGACTCTACTATTATTCTGATTTATTCTGAAACAGTGGACAAAGAGGAAAAAAATGTTGAAAGATCTTAAGATTGTTTTGTAGCTTTTATTTCTAAGAGGACAGTGTGTCCCAGTCAGTGTCTATAATTAAGTCTTGGCTGTTTAACTGTGACGAATCACTTAAATTTCTTGCTTCTGGGTTATATGTAAAAAACTTGGTGTAGTAGTCATAACTATTCTATTAAAAGGGTTTTTGTGAGGTTGTGAGCTTTGAATGAGCAAGTGTATGTGATGGGTAAACCTTCACAATTATGTTAGATACAAAAAAATATGAAGTACTATAAGAAATTCATATTTAGTAGATGTTTATTAAATCTCTTCCCCATACTAATCTGATGTATAATTAGATTTTTAAAATCCCATTCATAGCTTGATCTGAAGGGCTTTTTTATAATCTTTTAGGCCACATTGCTTTTGTTAATCTCTGTGACCTTAGGCATCACCCAGTGTACATACCCAGTAGATAGTTGAAGTAAATAGGCATTCGGGATACTCACAATTGGAATCCAGGGTTATACTCAGTCTTCAGTTATAATAATTATTTGATTTAGCCATCTAATACCTTTTATCCATTTCTGCTGCTGTGTCTTTCCTAATTCAATTTACAAGTATGAAAGAAAATTTTAAGATAATTCACCTTTAGTAAACCTAACTGTTCCTGTAAATGAAACCAAATGGTATTATGCTACCAAGTGGAACGTATTACTTTTATTTCTGAACATTTTTTGCATGAAATATATATTTTGGAATTTGATATTAACTACCATATTAAATTGTCTACTGAGATATGTTATTTCCTTTTCAACTCAATTGTAAGTTCTTTAGTGTCAGGGGATTATATCTTGCATATGATTTCCCTTTGCAGCACTATAATACCATAAAAATAATATATGATACTTAATAATTATTTTTATGTATTGATTATGTTAAATATTTTCTGAAATGTATGTTATCAATGACTCTCATCTCTTTCTTACAGTGTTTTATAAACTACCTTCATTATGACTCTTTATGGTATATAACACATACTTTTAAATATAATATGATGTAAGAAAATGCCTCTTCATAAATGGAAGAGCCTACATAGTTTTTCCGCTGAGACTTTAATGGAGAACTATAGAGAGCATTCCTTGGAACCCCCAAATTAGGCAGACTGAATATATTGTAGATATTGAAGCTGATTTCAAGGTAATTCTACCATCTTCTAATTTGAGAAATGGATCAGGGTGGGAATAGAGCAATCAGCCAAATAATTAAGATGACTATCATAGGATTTATGTATAATCTTGTTGAAGACTTTGGGGATATTATTTTTAGAATTTCTTTGAAATTGAAAGGGACAACTGGAATTCTTGATAGTGAAAGAAAAAATAGATATCTGCTAGTTTGGATTAAAGGTTCCATTATGGGGTGCCTGGATGGCACAGTCATTAAGTGTCTGCCTTTGGCTCAGGTCATGATCCCAGGGTCCTGGGATTGAGCCCCGCATTAGGCTCCCTGCTCAGCAGGAGGTCTGCTTCTCCCTCTCCCTCTGCCCCTGCTTGTGTTCCCTCTCTCGCTGTCTCTCTCTGTCAAATAAACAAATAAAATCTTTTAAAAATAAAATAAAGGTGCCATTATATCAATTGATTCTATGCATAAATAATAGTAGAAATTCACCTCTTCATTCTAAATGATATTCAAGGAAGATTTCTGAGTAGGTAGCATGCATCTTCACTTCTATTATAAAGTATAAAACAATATATCATTAAGTGGTTTGATTATATTTAGTTGTTTGTATCCAGGTTTGAGCCTCCATATCTAGATCAAACGTAACTATCTAAGACTATACAGATTGGTGATCCTAAGTTCCAAAACTGCTCTGGGAGTAGAGAAAGTTAAGAGCCATAGCCCAGTGCATGTCTACTGGCTCTCAGGCAACTTAGTATTAGCATTTAGTAGTTATTTCTGCCATAGGATGGAAGGCCTTTTTATGTTTTTTTTATTTTTTTTGAATTTTTATTTTTTTTAAACTTATTTTATTTAAATTCAATTAGTTAACATATTGTGTATCATTAATTTTCAGATGTTGAGTTCAGTAATTTATCAGTTGCTTATGACACCCAGTGCTCATTGCATCAAGTGCCCTCCTTAATGTCCATCACCCAGTTACCCCATCCCCTCGCCTCCAGCAACCCTCAGTTTGTTTCCTGAGATTAAGAGTCTCTTATGGTTTGTCTCACTCTCTGATTTCATCTTCTTTTATTTTTCCCTTTCTTCCCCTATGCCCTTCTCATTTGTTTCTTAAATTCCACATATGAATGAAACCATATGATAATTATCTTTCTCTGATTGACTTATTTCACTCAGCATAATACCCTCCAGTCCCATCCAGGTCTATGTAAATGGTAAGATTTCATCCTTTTTGATGGCTGAGTAATATTCCATTACACACACACACACACACACACACACACACACACACACACCACCTCTTCTTTATCCATTCATCTGTTAGTGGACATCTGGGCTCTTTCTGTTGTTTGGCTATTGTGGACCCTCCTACTGTAAACATTGGTGTGCAGGTGCCCCTTTGGATCACAACGTTTGTATCCTTTGGGTACAAGGTTTACCCATCACATACACTTGCTCATTCAAAGCCCAGTAGTGCAATTGCTGGGTTGTAGGTAGCTCTATTTTTAACCTCTTGAGGAAACTCCATACCTTTTTACAGAGTAGATGTACCAGGTTGCCTTTGCACCAACAGTGTAAGAGGGTTCCCTTTTTCTGCATCCTTGCCAACATTTGTTGCTCCTGACTTGTTAATTTTAGCCATTCTGACTGGTGTGAGGTGGTATCTCCTTGGGGTTTTGATTTGTGTTTCCCTAATGCCAAGTGATGTGGAGGACTTTTTCATGTGTCTGTCGGCCATTTGTTTGTCTTCTTTGGAGGAATGTCTGTTTATGTTTTCTGCCCACTTCTTGATTGGATAATTTGTTTTTTGGGTGTTGAGTTTGATAAGTTCTTTATAGATCTTGGCTACTAGCTTTTTATCTGATATGTCATTTGCAAATATCTTCTCCCATTCTGTAGGTTGTCTTTTGGTTTTGTTGACTGTTTCCTTTGCTGTGCAAAAGCTTTTTATCTTTATGAAATCCCAATAGTTCATTTTTGCTTCTGTTTCCCTACTCCTTAGAGACGTGTGTAGCAAGAAGCTGCTGTGGCCCAGGTCAAAGAGGTTTCTGCCTGTGGTCTCCTTTAGGATTTTGGTGGATTCCTGTCTCACATTTAGGTCTTTCAACCATTGTGAGTCTATTTTTGTGTACAATATAAGAAAATGGTCCAGTTTCATTCTTCTGCATGTGGCTGTCCAATTTTCCTAACACCATTTGTTGAAGAGACTGTCTTTTTTCCGTTGGATATTCTTTCCTGCTTTGTCAAAGATTAGTTGACCATAGAGTTGAGGGTCCATTTATGGGTTCTATATTCTGTTCCATTGATGTATGTGTCTGTTTTTGTGCCATACTATACTGTCTTAATGATTACAGCTTTGTAATAGAGCTTGAAGTCGGAAATGTGATACCACCAGATTTGGTTTTCTTTTTCAACATTCCTCTAGCTTTTTGGGGTCTTTTCTGGTTCCATACAAATTTTAGAGTTATTTGTCCCAGCTCTATGAAAAATGTCAGTGGTATTTTGATAGGGATTGCATCGAATGTGTAGATTTCTCCAGGTAGCATGGACATTTTAACAATATTTTCCCAATCCATGAGAATGGTATGTTTTTCTCTTTCTTTGTCTCTTTCTCAATTTCTTTCACAAGTGTTCTGCAGTTTTCAGAGTACAGATCCTTTACCTCTTTGGTTAGGTTTATTCCTAGGTATCTTACAGTTTTTGGTGTAATTGTAAATGGGATCAAATCCCTTAATTTCTCTTTCTTCTGTCTCATTGTTAGTGTATAGAAATGTAGCTGATTTCTGTGCATTGGTTTTATATCCTGCCACTTTGCTGAATTCATATGAGTTCTAGCAGTTTTGGGTCAAGTCTTTTGGGTTTTCCACATTAAGTATCATGTGATCTGTGAAGAATGAGAGTTTGACTTCTTCTTTGCCGATTTGGATGCCTCTTATTTCTTTTTGTTGTCTGATTGCTGAGGGTAGGACTTCCAGTACTGTGTTGAACAACAGTGGTGAGAGTTGACACCCAGTCATGTTCCTGACCTTAAGGGAGAAGCTTTCAGTTTTTCCCATTGAGAATGATAGTCACTGTGGGCTTTTGGTATATGGCTTTTATGATATTGAGGTTTGTTCCTTTTATCCCTACACTGTGGAGAGTTTTAATTAAGAAAGGATGTAGTATTTTGTCAAATGCTTTTTCTGCATCAATTGAGAGGGTCATATGGTTGTTGTCCTTTCTTGTATTAATGTGTTGTATCACATTGATTGATTTGCAGATGTTGAACCACCCTTGCAGCCCAGGAATAAATCTCACTTGGTCATGGTGAATAACCATTTTTATGTACTATTGTTTCCTATTGGCTAATATCTGGGTGAGAATTTTTGCATCCATGTTCATCAGGGATTTTGGTCTGTAATTTTCTTTTATGGTGGGGTCTTTGTCTGGTTTTGGGATCAAGGTAATGCTGGCCTAATAGGAAGATATTGGAAGTTTTCCTTCCATTTCTATTTTTTGAAACAGCTTCAGAAGAATAGGTATTAATTCTTCTTTAAATGTTTGGTAGAATTCCCCTGGGAAGCCATCTGGCCCTGGACTCTTGTTTGTTGGGAGTTTTTTTTTTTTTTTATTACTGCGCCAATTTCCTTGCTGGTTTTGCGTCTGCTCAGGTTTTCTATTTCTTTCTGTTTCAGTTTTGGTAGTTTATATTTTAATTCCAGTTAGTTAATATATGGTGTAGTATTAGTTTCAGGTGTACAATATAGTAATTTAGCATTTCCATTCATCACCCTGTACTCATCACAACAAATGCACTTCTTAATTTCCATAACCTATTTAACCCATCCCACCCTACCCCACCCCTCCCCGCACCTTCCCTCTGGTAACTGTCAGTTCATTCTCTATAGTTAAGAATTTGTTTCTTGGTTTGTCTCTCTGTCTTTCATTCCTTTTTTTGGCTGAGTAATATCCCATTGTGTATATATATATACCACCTTTATCCATTTGTCAGTTTGTGAACACTAGTGCTGTTTCCATAGTTTGGCTATTATAGATAATGCTGCTGTAAACTTTGGTGGCATGTATCCCCCTTTTTAAACTATTTGATATTAGTTTTTATTATTTTTAATTGTTTTTAGTTTCACATTTTTATTTAAATTCCAGTTAACTTACAATGTTATATTAGTTTCAGATATAGAATTCAGTGATTCATTACTTACAACACACAGCACTCATCACAAGTGCCCTCCTTAATCCCCATCACCATTGAACCCATCCTTCCCCCGCCTCCCCTCCAGCAATCCTTAGTTTGATCTCTATAGTTAAGTCTCTTATGGTTTGCTTCTCTCTTCTTCCCACCATGGTCATTTATTTTGTTTCTTAAATTCCACATATGAGTGAAATCATATGGTATTTGTCTCTCTCTGACTTATTTCACTTAGCATAATACCCTCTGTCTCCATCCACATTGTTGCAAATGCAAGATTTAATTCTTTTTGATGGCTGGGTAATATTCCACACACACACACACACACACACACACACACACACACACACACACACACCACATCTTCTTTATCCATTCATCAGTCAGTGGACGTTTGGGCTCTCTCCATAATTTGGCTATCATTGATAATGCTACTGTAAACATCAGGGTGCATGAGTCCCTTCGAGTCCATATTTTTTTCTTTTGGGTAAACACGTATTAGTGCAATTGCTGGATTTGTAGGGTAGTTAAATTTTTAACTTTTTGAGGAAACTCCATATTGTTTTCCAGAGTGGCTGTACCAGTTTGCATTCCCACCAACTGTGCAAAAGTGTTTCCCTTTCTCTATATCCCCACCAACACCTGTTGTTTCTTGTGTTGTTGATTTTAGCTATTCTGACAGTTGTGTGGTGATACCTCATTGTAGTTTTGATCTGTTTCTCTGATGATCAGTGATGTTGAGTATCTTTTCATGTGTCTGTTTGGCCTTCTTGTTTTACATATTGGTATTTCCTATGATGTCTCCGTAATGTGTATTTCAAAAACCAAACACAGTACTGTTTTATAGCACAGAAAGGGAAATTTAGATTTTGATGTCTTCTCAAGAGTAGATGCAGAACTTAAGAAACTTATTTCACTGTTTCATTCTGATATTCATTCAAACTATATCTTTAGGGGAGGTTTAAAAATAGTAAAACTTACATGTGTCTATTCATGTCTTCAAGGCCCTGATGAGAAGAATGGAAATTTTTCTTCATTAGTCATAATGTCATGTGAAGTCTAGTTTGAAACATTGAGTCATATGTTATAATGGTTGATTTAATGGAATAGGAACTTTGGTTTCTAGTTAGATTCCATTAGCTTTATGTAGAAAGATGGTTAGAATTGAACTCAGTTGTTGTTTTCCAATTTCACAGATTTCTCTGCTTAAAATTTTAGTGTAACTTTTATAATATTCTCCGTATAATATACAGTTTGAGGATAAAAATAAAATCTGATATTTCTGCTAAGTATTTTGCTTTTGTATAGGTAAATATACCAGTTTAGATATTAAGTATAAAAAAAAGTTGCAGGTGTCTGTAATAATCCAAACACATATTTGTCAAACAAATAATGAGATCCTGAATTTTACCAGAAGATAATTCAAAATAACAAGGTACCATTTAAAACACAAATACACCTGGGCCTCCAAATTTTTCTGTTTCTCCAAAAATCAAACTTAAAACTTGTTCACAGGAACCCATAAATTGAGCCATGTTCTTATAAAAATGCAGCATAAAAATTAAGCATCTGGGTATCTGGAACTCAAGCTGCCTTTAAACATTAAAATCAATGCTTAAATTGTTTCTAAAGGTGAATAGGAAATGAGTCCTGGCTGTGAGTTTTATGTGGCCAGGAACCTTCCGCAGGTGGGATGTTGAATTATCCAGCCACTTAGTGTGAAAATGGACATACTCAAGATACATCTCAAATAGATGTCATTAAAATAACATGACCTGGGTCTTCAGTTTGATGTTTTATTTGACCATTTTCTAAAAAGGGGCAGTTAAATTGTCTTGTGCATTATTCATAGGTTGGTTATTGTAAATACATTTATGTTTGTCTCTGACTATATGTGTCTAAATAATGGCAAACTAAAATTGGAAGAACAAGATTAATTTGAATTGATGAAGGCCATATGTTTATTTATTTGTTTTTAATAGATGAAGTTTCAGACTTGACTGAATTTTAAAGGAGTTTTATTCAGATCAATGAATATGGGCCCGCAAGAGATCATTCAAAAGAATAGTCTGTGTGCTGAGTTCTCTGAGTTTATGTATACACAGGGAGTCTGTGAATACATTTTTTTGTAGTTGTCATAATTATTTAATTTTTTATTCTATTTAAGGAGTGCATTAAAATTTAAAGACGCAGAGCACTAATCTAATGGAAAAACAAGTAGAAAGAGCAAATTGTTGTACTGACCAGTCGCTATGTTCATCATGTGTTAAAATGAAGAAACCTGTCCTCTTTGTTATTTATAAGACTAAAGCTACTTTGCATTGCCCTCAAAGTGTGAGAGAAATTAATTCTTAGGTCACATTGCAAACATTACCATTCTGACATGGGGTGATTTTCCTCCTCCTCCTGCTCAGGGGAGCGGGGACTATGAGTGATGAGATTTCACATGAAAGGGCAAGACCCGGGGTCCAGGTTTAGAACCCTCTCCAAAAACCAGGGACAAGGTTTAAGAGGGGGAAGTAAATATTAATCAGCAAAACTATTACTATTTGGAGCTACTTAATCAAAATACATAGAAAGTCATAAAAGCCAAACTTTAAGAGATTCACCCTAAAGCCATGGATGAGTTGAAAAGAAAATATTTTTTTTTTAAAGATTTTATTTATTTATTTGAGAGAGAGAATGAGATAGAGAGAGAGAGCATGAGATGGGGGAGGGTCCAAGGGAGAAGCAGACCCCCTGCTGAGCAGGGAGCCCGATGCGGGACTCGATCCCGGGACTCCAGGATCATGACCTGAGCCGAAGGCAGTCGCTTAACCAACTGAGCCACCCAGGCGCCCAAGAAAATATTTTGATATAAGAATAGAAACTCCATCTTGTCTTGCTCTCTGTGATGCTAAAGACCAAGTTGGAGACAGGCTGGCCAGGGCTTCTTACCTCATTTATTATCTTAATTAAAGAGTCTGGATAGAGCAGGTACAACTTGAGAAACCTATTGTGGAAAAGAGGATTAGTTATGCTTTCGATATTTTTTGTCACAACTATAGTATCAATAATAATGGTTAGGAGTGGGTTCTCATAGGACAGATGTTGGTCCCTCATTTCAGTTATTGTTGTCAGTGGAACAGCATCATTTATGCGTATTGTAAAAGTAACAATGTGTTTTGATTATTCACCTTTATACTTCCTTTTTTGTATATGTTAATACTATAATCATGTTTCATCTAGGTACCCCCCAAAATATTTTGTGGATAACTGTCATTGGCAGCACTTGGTCACAGGCTTTTGGTTGTAGGGGAAAGGTTATCGAAATAGAATGGGCAAAAATGCTCCAGACAGGGAATTAAATTTGAAAATACACATTGAAAACAACAGTGCAAATATAGAGATAAAATATTCTTACATGGATTTCAGAATGAAAAATATGGATGAAGTCAAAAATCAGGAAACATTCAAGTACTGAAGATCAGGGAAAAACAATCAGGACAGAGTGGCATAAATGAATGGGTGTAGGCATAGGCTGTAGAGGTAGGAGATTAAAACTTACAAACCCTGAGAGACTATGGACTCTGAGAAACAAACTGAGGGTTCTAGAGGGGAGGGGGTGGGGGGATGGGTTAGCCTGGTGATGGGTATTAAGGAGGGCACAGTACTGCATGGAGCACTGGGTGTTATACGCAAACAATGAATCATGGAACACTACATCAAAAACTAATGATGTAACGTATGGTGATTAACATAACATAATAAAATAAAATTTAAAAAAAACTTAACTTCTTACTAGCTCAGTATAATCACCTGAAAGGTGGGATTTGTAATGTCTGATTTACTATTTTGACATAAATATTAAATGTAACAGCATATATAAAGTATATAACAAAATCTCTTACTAAATGAAGCAATTGCCTGGCATACAGTCATGGAGACAGCAAGATCAAGCCAGTAGTCAGGCATGAAATCTTTCTAAATAAGTGAGATGTAAAATTCAGGGAGTTGGTATGTGGGCAAGCAATTTGATCAGTTACAAGCAAACTTTGAAATGTATTTTTCTTTATTTTATATAGCTATAGATAATTCTGTTAATTTCAGTGTATTTCTGCAGCATTCTGTAGTCTCAGGTACTTTGTCTAAAATATAGTGGATGACCGAATTGTGCAGGCAGAGGCTGCGGGAAGCCGGACACCGGGAGTCACGTATTACAAGTTTAGTGGCCTCACGCAGATGTTGACTGGAACATGGGCTTCCGAAGCCTATAGCCCACAGGGATTAAGGCTTGTGGTTTCCACAGAAGCACCGCCTATCATATTTGCCACACCAACCAAACTGAGTTCTGATTTTGCTGTATATGATTATGCTGGGAAAAACAAAGTTCCTGAGCTGCAGAAGTTTTTCCAGAAATCCCATGGTGTGCCCATCCACCTGAAACGAGACCTGCCTGACCAAATGCTTTACCGGACCACCATGGTGCTGACACTGGGTGGGGGGACCATCTGCTGCCTGAATGCTCTCTACATGGCTTCGTGGCCCAGAAACAAATGAGTTAGGCTGCAGAGGACTGGTTTGCTTTTTGGCATAAACCCTTTGAATTTTCATTTTTCACTGCTCTGTAAACATTTTCTTTTTTACTTGAATGGTTTACTTAACATTTTCCCAGAGAAATAGGAAGATACTAAGGCACTATTTTGGTTTGTTTATGAAATGTACATGGTCCATCAGAGCTCATTGGACAGTTAAAACCATTGTTTAAAGAGATGCTGCTGCTCTTTAGGCTCCTGATTTCCCTGGAGGTTCTGGAGGAAGGTCGCACACAGATTCATTGACAACAGTCTGTGCTGAGGTCCTTGGGGACTCACAGTGGTGTTTTTGAGCATGGGGTGCAGAAGCCTTTCTGGATTTGGATGTGATTGAGGAAGGAAGGAAGAAACCAACGCCAGGAGCATGAAATGGGGGTTTGTGCTAGGAGACACCTTGGGGGTTTTTCCTTCTTGCAGTAAAATGTTAAGCAAAGTTATCTGCAGCCTGCCTCTGTTCATTGGACAGTTTGTTTCCAAGGGCTACTTGCCTCCTTCCAGATCTTTAGTGAAATTTTATGTGTAATTGTTATGTATTTATTCCACCTCGGGAACAGAAAACACCTGTTTAGTGTTGCACTTTAGACCAGTGTTGTTTTATTAATGCCGCTGTGACACAAAGTCTCCTTTACCTTTTCAAAATGTTATGGCTTTAAATTATGATTTATTTTGATTGTGGAATAAATACATGAATGAAAAAATATAGTGGATGATCAATAAATGGGTTGAATGAATAAATGAATAAAATAGGATGTAATGAAGCACTGGACTTTAACTGAGGTCCTTAGTTCCAGCATTGGTTTAGTCATTAGATAACTATGAGAGTTTCAGCAGATGATTTAACCTCTGGAAGAAGTATGGTCAACTGGATTAAACAATCTTTAAAAAATGTAGCAGATTTAATTTTTCCAAGTCATAAACAAAATCTATTTTTTTAATGTTAGCCTTTTTTTTTTTTTTTCTTAACTGTGAACATATTCCCCTAAATAGTTATGGCTTAGGGCCAAGTGCCAATATTGGCAGTAAATCCCCGTTGCATCATTAGATGTGCTACTTAAATGAAATAGAGTTACTGTTAATCTATGTATAACATAATTTAAAAAGTGACAAAAGTACAACCAAAAGATGTGGGATTGCAAGGCAAATATGAATGGTATTAATGTTACCTACACCATGTTTTGTCCCTCCTAAAAAGGAAACTTGACGGTGGATAAGGCAGTCACTGAAAGAGATTATCTTTCTGTTTTAAAAACAAAACAAAATAGCATTAATTATTGCCGTCTGTATAATTAGCCACTGTTCGGCTGAAAACAAATGATAACCCATCTGGCGGCATTTTAAGCCTTGTACATTTTATGTTATGATTGGTGAGCTTGATCATGTTAAGAAGATTCAACGTAGTTACAAAAGAATTAGTAAATAGGAATTTAAAAACATCAAACCATAGTCATAGCATCATATAACTTTTTTTTTTTGTTATTCCTTTATTCAACAAAATATTATTGAGCGCCGGTTATGTTCCAGGCCGTATTTCAGATGCCAGTGAGACTGAGACAGGCACGGCCCCTCGAGCCTTCATTCCAGGAAGTGATACAAGCAAACAAACATTAAATACATAAACAAACACTAGTGATTTCCAAAAAACAATGAGGGTAAGCCAATAACTGTGTAATTGGGAACAACTAGTTGCTGAGATTTATTTACCAGGTAAAGGACAGGTGAAAGAATAAATGGCAGAATAAAAGTGATGATAGCTGGTAGAGGCTTTTGCAATATTTAGCTGTTGGTAGGTGGTGGCTTAGAATTAGGTGTAGGTCAGTAAAAATGGAGAAAATAAAAATACTGGTGATATGTTTGGGGATATTATTGACAGGGTTTCCTCATATATTCATTGAGGGAACTGAGAAAACAGGGAAGCAAGGAGCAACCCTAAATATTTGTCTTAAGCTTCTGGGTCTGTAGTTCTAATTACAGAGGTGGGGGAAACTGAGGGAGAAGAGTTGAAAGGAGAAAAATAAGGGTTTTCTTGGGGAAGTTACATTAAAGTTTGAGAATCTTTTATATAGCCACTGGAGAGGTCAAGGAGACAGTTGGAGTTCTAGAGAAAGTTCAAAACTGGTGATACAGACTTTGGAGTAGCCCATGTAGCTTTGTAGCTCTGCTTATGTTGACCCTGTAGGTTTTGTACTGCTCCTCTTTGGCTTTCACAACCTGAAACATCATCGATTCTACATTTTTAAACTATGCATTCCAAAGACTTTTCCATCACTTTCATTGGCTCTGTATCAATAACCTCAGGAAATTTACATAACCTTTTCAATACTTAGACTGTAGTATAAAAAATGGTTTCATGCATGAATTAAACTGAAGAACATTTATGCCTGAGTCATGGGGCTCTCTCCACCCTGGAATTTTAGTTCGTTATCTGTAAAAAATAAAACTTAGAAGTGTTTTAAATTAAAAAAAAAAAAATTCAACTCTGGTTGGAAAAAAAGTATCTCAAGTGGAAGCACAGGAAATAGAAGAAATAAAGAAGAGATGTTCAGTTCAGCCTTTTAGGCCAACACCACGTGCCTTTCATTGGTACCGAGAGCTGTCCACTCAGGGCTCTGTTTATATGCCAGAGGATTAGATTGTATCTAAGGCCCCCACTGGGACTAACTTATGATTTTATTAAGTTATTGCCTCAGGATGGAAATATTTCCTATGGATTCTGCTGGGTCTGAATTAGTTTTAGACTGCTGCCAATTCCAGAATTTGCAGGTGGTAACCTACACATGTGGGAACACCTAGATAGGCAGAGGTTAGAGATGGAGACAGAATCTGACAATCAGAAATGTTCTGTGTAGTGCAGAGCAGTTGCTCTGTGATTTGAAACACATGCTACAGAATCCACAGACTGGAAAAACTATGCACCAATAATTGAGATTTCACAGTACGACACTGTGCATCTCTTATTTAGAATTATAGGCAAAGGTGCTAATCTGCATTAGTATTTTCTAAATATTAGCTGAGAAATTAACCATTTATACTTTTTTACCATTCAAACTGTTTTTAATTATACAAAATGAATAATATGAATACCTACATTATCTTCTCCAGACTTTTAAAGAGTACACATGGAATATATTTTAGCAGCATTTCCTTTAAGAATCTCAAGTCATCACTAAGCAATAATGTTTATGTTGTGCTGTAGATAAAGAAGAAATTCTACAGATGTTAATGAGGTTTCAGAAGACCAGTTAACTTAGTATATCATTGTTGCACCAACTGTATTAATTTCTCCTCACACAGGTTTGGATTGTTTTTCTTTGCTCCTGTTAGCAGATACTCTTAGGCATTATTCAGATGCATGTATTATTTTTTACCCTTACTTTCAATATTCTCCTGAAATAAAAGACTATCGTTTCAAAGGCTTTTGTAGTCAAAGTGGTGACTGTTCTCTTAATTCATTCTTAAAATTTGTTGAGTACCTACTGTATGATGGGAATTGTTCAAGGCACTTGGGACAGTTCAGCGAACAAAACAAAGATCTTTGCCTTATGTTCTATCAGTGAAGAGAGACTGAAAACAGGTAAAAATTAAAAAAAAATAGGTAAAATGTCGAGGATGTTGGAACTTGTAATGTGCTATTTTTAAAAAAGGAAAAGTAGTGGAGGCTAATAGAGATTTGGGGCATTGGGTGTGAGCGGTGATAGAGGAAGAGAGCAAGTTACAACACAAGATGGACCTTATTAACAAGGTGACTTGGACCAAATATTTAAAGGAAGTGAGGGAATTAGTCATGCAGACATCTGGGAGAAGAGCCTTCCAGGCAGCAGGGAAATCACAAACGCCTTATTTTGGGAGCATTCCTGGAACAGCACAGAGGCTAGTGTGACTGGAATGAATAGTGTTGGGGGAATAACAGAAAATTGAGGTCAGAGAGAGGACAGAGGACAGATGATGCAAAATTTTGTGAGCCATTGTAAGAACTTGGGTTTTTCCTCAGCGTGTGATTCTCCTATTGGGACTTGACATAAACTCTACACAGCTCCTTTTCCCACCAGAGGTACCTCTAGTGGCATAAATCCTGCCAAGTCATATGACCCAAGTGTCAGGATTACTTGTAAGATGGCCTGGGCTGTGGAACTCTTTCGTGCTATAGAACACTCTCAAGGATGACCGCTTTTCTTGTCGTTCAGTGAATGGTTGGAGAACTATCACCAAGTATGAACAGGCTGCTTTCAGGACCCAAAGAAGCCTATTAGGTGTTGTACTTCCACCTTAAGTGCTGGCAGGAATGAGATACAATAATATATCCTTTAAGTTGGAGGTAATGTCCCAGCATCCTGAAGATCACTAAATTCCCTAACATGCCTCTGATATGTTGGGTTCCTGAATCTTAACAGTGTTTATCTCCCACCATTCAGAGTACATGTGTGTTAGTAAGCCTTCAATTGATATGCCATTCCTTGCTTATTGGATCCAGTCCACATTCTATCATTGATAAAGTGGCCCATGTGATATCCTACAGAATATCCAGGTAGTTTAGGTCCCTTTGGACTATATTATAATAAGGAGAAAAAGTGTTAACATAGCCTGGGGCAAGACTGTAAATTTCTAGTATATTTTCCATCCCAGGTGGTTGTGAACTGCTTCTTCTTGAGAGGTGAAAAAGAAAGTATTTGCCAGATCAACGACCCATACCATGTACCTGAGTCTTCACGTTTTTTTCTAGCAAAGATTCCACATCTGTTAAGTAGCTGCAGTTGGGTTACTATATGGTTAAACTTGTCAATAGCCCATTGGTGTCTGCTGTTTTTCATTTTTTATAGGAGGAGAACTGGTGGATAAAAAGGAGTTGGTCCATTGACTTTTTATTGGGACAGATTCCTTTTTAAAAATAGAGTTATTTATACTTGATTTATTTTTGTTATATTACTGTAGTGATATACTTGTTGGCTACACATATATCTTGACCTATGTCCTGTTAACTGTCTCTATGGTTCTCTGAAGTCAGACCTGCCTTCTGCCTTCAAATGTATGTACTCTTTATCATCAATGTGCCTGTCTTGCTTTGAAGGCTAAGTATTACCACTACGTTGGTCTCTATCCATTCAAAATCCTATCATGCTCTTGTCTATAGGGGAGAGCCTTATTGCTTTGGAAAATAGTACAACTGACCCTTGAACAACATGGTTTGAACTGCATAGTTCCACTTATATGTGGATTTTTTTTCAATAAATACGGTGCAGTACTGTAAATGTATTTTCTTTTCCATACGACTTAGTAATATTTTCTTTTCTCTAGCTTACTTTATTATAAGAATGCAGTATATAATACATACACAAAATATGTTAATTGTTATTGGTAAGGCTTCTAGTTACCAGTAGGCTATTAGTAGTTAAGTTTTGGGGGACTCAGGAAGTTATAAATGAATTTTGACTGCAGGGGTTTGATACTTCTAACCCCCACATTGTTCAAGGGTCAACTGTATGTATATTGTATGACCTCCCACAGAAGATAATAGGCTGAAATTTTCTGGTGTTATATAGTACATGCATTCTGGCATGCATACTTCTCTGAGGCTTTTAATCCTTTTCTCTACCATCTGTCACAGTTATTCCAGCATTTCTACCTCATTTTAGATGGGTCATCATTTTCTCCAAGCTTCAAGCTTCCAAGTTCTAAACTGGCAGCAGCATATTAGCTTCACTTTTTTCTGAGGTCCTTGCCACAGAGTTAAAGACTGCGTTATGAAAGAGTGCTCCCATACTGATAAACTTTCCTTTGTTCAACTTTATGTCCCTTTTCTCTAGGTCCATCATATTTCAGAATCCATTCACATAAATACTCAGCAAGCTTCTGTTTTCTGTAGATGTGCACTGGGTCTTCCACTCCTGTTCTCCCGGATATAACCATTTCACCATGGGAATCTCAGCACTCCTGGAATACGCTGTCATTAAACCATAGTTATTGGTCTAGTGATAAAGAAGGTAGGAAGGGGTAAGGCCTCATGGGTACATGTATTATCTTGCAAGGAAGAGACCTCTGTATCATCTTTAAACAAGGGGTGAAAATTAGGTCACATCTGCAGATTTTCAAGTACGAAGAGCCAGATGCTTACATCCCAAGTCTCAAATTCCCTTCCTTCCCACTTAGGGCTTGGATTGAGAATTAAACCTTCCTTGGAACTCTGCTGACCTTATAATTACATCTTGTGCCTTATCCTCAGTTTCGTCTGTCATTTAGCTCCAGGAGAAGAGCATCTCTTTACATATGTCAAGAAAGCCCTCTAGTTTTCCTATTTCACCTAAAATTACTGATTAATTAACCTTATGTCTTTTCCTCCAATATATTCATTGTTCTGTATAATTAATATTTTCTCTACCTTCTCAAATGCCTGATGTATTGTATATAGGACTGTATCTGTCAACTGTATAACAGTGGCACCCTTAGAGTTTACCAGGGGCTGTCAGTACGCTGTCCACCACCAGTGATAGCATTTTCATGCCAGTCAGTCAGTTGGTGGTTCAGCTCCCAAATCCCATTTTAGAGTCTGCTTCCTAGGACCACACTTAGGATCAATTCTCTTCTGTCAGAATCTGAAAGGGAGATTTCATTCAGGTGGTTTATTGTGAAATACAGACTACTATAAGGAATAAGGGAAGCAGGGTAGACCAGACATAGAAGGTGAAGTATGTCTGAGTTGTAACAGCCGCCTTAGCTGATGCTACCAGGAACTCCAGAAATAAGATGGACCCTTTGAGTTGTCCAGAGTTCAGGCAAGAGGGTTTGGCCTCTGTACCCCCCTCACTGTATTGGATGTAAATTATCACTGGACATGGTGCATAACCTTGGCACATCAGCTCCTGTCCATTCACAGCAGGAAATTTTGGGAGAATGACCCAGCTGTGATCTCTAAGCAGCCAATCCCCCTGGCATCTGGGGGAATGGGCACCTCAGTGCTGATAAGGGATCTTGGCAGCAAGTAAAGTGCTCAGTGCATCAGCAGAAATATAAAATGCTGCTGGGAAGGCAGGTTTTAGAAGATAGAACTGAGTTTTAGATGTATCCGCTAAGAAAGGTCTGTTTGACATTCAAATGAAGACTTGATTAGGCAGTTTGATATGAGTCTAGAATTTGATAGAGAAGTTGGACTCAAAAAGTATTTCAATGATTTCCATGTATACGCTTCTAAGAGCCACAGGGCCAATGGCTACTTAAATTCTCAGACTGTATATTATTGTGCACCTGTTACCTAATGTCAGTCTCTCACGTTGGAATATAAACTTCACAAGTTTTTGGTTCATTATCCTATTCTTATTGTCTGTCATAGAGTAGAAACTCAATATAATTTGGCCAAATCCCAGCCAAGTTGGAGTATGCCTTTACTTCTACTCAGACATGTAATTAATTAAAATATGTATGGATGCAATATTTTGAATTTTTTTTTTACATTATTACATTTAGAGGGGCTGCTTCTTAAAAACTACTTTAGAATTCAGAACTCTTACAGAAATATGCGGGTTTTAGCTTACACTTAGCCAAGAATTTGATATAGCTCAATATATTTTTCAATTTATTTGATATGATTTGGTATTTTCTACATTATAAGTTTTTAGAAAAAATTATAATACATGAATGTATGTATAGTAAGCATGTTGAAAGAAATTATAATAATCCTTACTAACTAGGAAAGGCTATTGATGTACTCTAGTAATTTTGAAAAAAGAATGTGAACTATATAATTTTTAGCAATATTTTATTAGCAAACATAAGCAAGATTTTTTTCATCTATAGCTTACCCATTTTTGAAGAAGAGTTTTATCAAAATCCATGGCTTGATACATTATAAGCACATTATAAGAGTTAGGCTATCTTATTGTTCTCTCTAAAAATTAAATATCTTTATTTTGATTAAGTTAAATGTAAAAGAAACTGCATTATTCTCCAAGATAAGTAATAAAAGGAAGTAGGGCATGCTTTTCATTGGTTTCTTCAAAAGTTCTTAATTTCCAATTTATGAAGAGCCCTTCTAAATTACAGTTCATATAATAAAGATACCATATTTTGAGATCAATGACTTGACAAGAGAATAACTATTAAAAAATGCCATCTGTATGTATTTTCAGAGTTATTAGTATAAAAATTTGAGGAATTATGAAATTGGTGGAGTATGACTGTTTACTAGGCTACAATGATATTGTAGATACAATAACAGTTAAGAGCAAAACTGTTGAATCATTTAGCATGGAAAATAGTACATATAATATTTTTTAAATACAGAGCAAAGTTATGAGTCATATAAAATAGACTAGCTCAAGATATATAAAAGGTTAAGGGTTTCTGTTATAATACCATTCTGACAGCTGAGTCTGCTAAGAACTGTATAAATAATTTTTTTTTAAAAGTATTATTCACTTTAATTTGTGAGAACCTTATTTTACTTCCTGTGGACTGAAATTTGAAGGAATGAAATATTTAGATATAGGTGGGTATATATCTTTAGTGAGTTAGAGATGACCAGATTTCAAACATAGACTTATATTGTCATTAACCATAAGCACTGCTTTGTGATCCTCTATTTAAGGAATATTGCTAGGACAATGATGCAATAATCTCTATTCTTATAGTTGTCTTTAGAAACAGTTACGCTGAAAAACAGCATACAAATATGGGAAAATGACAAAGCTTCTTTTTTAATTTTAATTAAATTTATTTTATTTTTTCTGAAGATTTATTTATTGAGAGAGAGCACGTGTGGGTGGAGGGGCAAAGGGAGAGGGAGAGTCCCAGACTCCCCACGGAGTGCAGAGCCCTTCACGGGCTAGATCTCAGAACCCTGAGATCTCAGAAACCTGAGCTGGACACTTAACCGACTGCGCCACCCAGGTGCCCCACTTCTCTTTCTTTATAAGCTAGTTTCCCTCCATAAATAACTATATATTAGATCAAAAGAGCATTTTATTTCAACAAGTATCTTTTGAGTGTTTACATTTGACATTTTAGTAGTTTCTGGAGTAATGGAACCTAATGTGTAATTTCAGAAGGCATACAGAAAAGAGGAGGAGACAGAGTCTACATGAATAACCGTTGAACCATAATAAGTACAAGTAGGTTGTAGACTTATATTGCCTACAATATAATACAATACAATCTATAATGAAATACAGAATTCTAAGTGAATTTATAAAGATTTGTTCTAGTTGTGGACATCATTAATGCCTTTTTAGAGGGAGATAGTGGTTTGAGCCAGTTTTCAAAGGATAAAAAAAAAAATTAGCTGGAGAAGGGAATTCTAGGTAGAAGGACATTTATAAGGATTCACTGCCAACCCACCAAATGGAAGGGAGATATCAGAATTTCTTTCATCCTCATAGAGGGTCTAGATTGCTCTGTAAAGAAGAAGAGTGTGGAGGTTCATACAGCTATTTACTTCTGCTTGTTTACAATTTCAACTTATTCGCCCAATACCTTGTCAGAGTAAGTTTGCAAAAGAAAACCATGGATTCTGCTTTGAGTATGGTGGGATTTAGATACTCACTGACGGTCCATTGTAAATACTGCTACTAGTAATAGCTACCGTGAAGCAACTGTTGGTTTTCTACCAAGGCTGGAACTTTGTTCTTTAACACGAACTGATTTATCGTTTGTATAATGAACCTCTTACATGGATAGTTGAGGAGATGAAAGTTTAGAGAAGGAATCAAAGGAAAAAATTAAGCCTGTCTCATATATTTGAAAGTTATCCAAAGAGATGATAGTTGAATTTGTATACATGGATATAATTGCTAAGGAAGAGTGCATATGGTGAGAAAAGAGGGCTGATTATTAAGCCTGACTAAACCTTTCTCGTATAGGGATGAGATGACAAAAGCTAGAACTGTAAGTGGAATTCCAAGTGACTAGACAAGGAAAAAGATGTGTCTTTTCTTAAACAGAGAAATGTCTATATGTGGCCAAATAACCCTATACAAAGGTGTGATCCCGAAATATTAGAGCCAGGTGAGTATAAGAACAGTGAAATGAATGTAAATGGGGATCAAAATGGGAAAAGAAGGTGGTTTCTACCATTGGCTCACTTCTACTATTTATGTCAAGAGGCTTGGGTGACTCAAAGCCATTTAATGGTCCAGAGACACAGTAAAGAGATGTGAGAATTTATCTTTCAAGGAGAGACACCAAAAAGAAAACAACCCAAAAACATGACAGAAAATAAAAATTCATAGATACATGAAGAGTGCTATCTCTGTTAGTGCCCTGAGAGGAAACAGATGGCATACTTTAACTGGGTAATTTGAGAAGAGTTCAGTAAAGTGTTTATGGAACTATAAGAGATGCTAACCCCAGAATTTGTAGTAGCTGAAATCTACTCATGCCCCTAACTCTAATTTGAGGAAATTATTCCCAGAATTCAGAGTGAACAAACCGTGTGAAGAAGAATAACAGACAAAAAGTTTGTTATTCGGTCAAGGGACGCTGCCAACCTTTGGGAACCCAGTTGGAAGAAAGACAGTAGAATACGTAATTGAGCTTTACTTTCTTCTTTTTCTTGACCTTCTGTTAGTGGTCCTCATTGGCCAAACCTAACCATAAGCTGTAGGTTAAGAGAGGTCATCAGTGGAGATCAAATAGGTCAGCCTCCTGATAGAAGAGAGTGGAGAAGGGTGAATACACTAAATTTTGTAAGATTGCACACTGAAGTCTGGTGTTTGTTCAGCAGCAATCTGTCCTCTTAAGACTCTTCCCGAGGGTGTAGGGGCACCAGTCGGTTAAGCATCCAGCTCTTGGTTTTGGCTCAGGTTGTGATCTCAGGGTCCTGATCTTGGAGTCTCGCACTCGGGGTTGTGATCAAGCCCGCGTCAGGCTCCCTGCTCAAAACAGAGTCAGCTTGGGTTTCTCTCTCCCTCTCCTTCTGCCCATCCCCCCACCCTGCCGTGTGCGCTCTCTTTCTCTAAAATAAATCTTTTTTTTTTTTTAAAGACTCTTCCCAAGGGTAACACACAAAAGATGTACGTTAAGAGGATAAGAACAATAAAAAGGTAAGAGTTAAGGAAAAAATTCATAAGAACACCAAAACTTCAAGAGACAGGCATAAGCTCCCTCATTTTTTATTTGTCTCCACAGGATGGCAGCCTTTCTTTTTGTCCCTTCTATTCCCTACCTCTTACGTAGTCCTTGGGAACAAGTTATGGATATATGAAAGATACATGTATCATCAGTTGTATCATACACATCAGTGTAGTCATAGAAAACAAAAATTAAAATGAAGACATTTTGTGAATGCCTGGCCATTAGTGATGTGAAATAAAATTTATAATGGAGAAGTTGGGTAGAAGGGACATTTCTTTTTTTTTGTAAGATTTTATTTATTTATTTGTCAGCGAGCGAGCGCGCACAAGCAGGGGGAGTGGCAGGCAGAGGGAGAAGCAGGCTCCCCGCTGAGCAAGGACTCCCTCCCAGGACCCTGGGATCATGACCTGAGCTGATGGCAGACGTTTAACTGACTGAGCCACCAAGGCATTCTGACATTTCAAAAGGATTGAAGTATAAATGCTCCCTGAGGAATTGGAAACCATGAGTGTAGGTTATTCTTTGAAGAAATGTGATGCTAAATAGACAATATCTTGATGGAAAAACATTGGACAAAAGAGGATTCTTCCTTAGGATGCAAGTATAATATAATGTAATACATTTCTAAACTGAGGTAAAGCAATAACAAAATAAGAAGGCATTTGTCAAGTAAGGACCATTGGGGAAGAGATTGGGAAAGAGTGATGAGGGGCGTTTCTAGAGGAGATACATGAAGGGTAGGTACAAATTTGGGGATGCAGATGACAACAGAGTTAGCTCCTTGGTAAACAAATGGTTTAGTTTTCCCTTTAATACCAAGAGATTTAATTATTACTTGGGGAAAAAAATAAAGAGAAAGAAAGTTGGGAAATTAAAACATAATGTATAAACAAAGTGTCAGTAACAGAAAGTTGGTCATCTGGGGAAGTGTGAGCTTCATGCAAGATTATTGTCATTAAGTGCTTTCTGTCACAAGGAATAGAAATTCGCTTGAATTATTTTAAGTAATATAATTTGGGGGCTACATGGAGGTAAAGTCATGATTCCTACAAAAACAAAACAAAGCAAAAACAAAAACAAAAAACAGGCCTTGGGAAGAAAAAAAAAACGGTCGTAGGTCCAGAGCTTCTCAGGAACAAAAACAAATCACTGAGAATCCAAGGCTGTAGACTCTGGATTTTAGTGCTGGCCATCAGCTAACACTGATGAGCAGGCAGCTCCCCTGCCCCCCATTTTTTTATATCTACTTTTCCCACTATGAACTGAATATTTGTTTTTCTGCTACTCAGTTAAAAATATTCTGATTAGCTTTGCTGGAAGTCATTGTCCAGGATTGGCAAGTCCTTTGCATTAAGCTGCTAGAAACTATGAGAAGAGAAGAAGTTCAAAGAGTCAGAGTCCAAGAAAGGTACCAAGCACAGAGCTTCCATTATCATCTCCCAATGCAGTCACGGATGCCTTACTCTCCTGTTACGATATGGTAAAGCCCAGAATATTGTTAAACGGGGAAGTTCACTCAAGTCTTAATGCCCAGAGTTTTTACTGGGGCTTGATCACATTCTGCCTGTCTTTAGCCCTTTCAGAGGTTGGCTGATATATTTTAGTCTCCAGTCCCTCTGGAGAAAGAACTGATACTGCACAAATGAAAGCTCATGATCTATATCATGTTGTCAGATTGTCTAGTAGCCAAAGCTCCCATGCAAACAAAGATATTCCAAACAGATGTGACATTCCAAGGGCCTAGGCATCATCTCCAGGTAATGGCAAAAACCAGAGTTTAATTCTTCACTACACAAATGTAAAAGGAATAAACTAGTACATGTTACAACTTGACTGTATCTCAAAACATTTTATTGAGTGAGAATAACCGGAGGGAAGAGAGTAGATACTGTATGATCTCATTTATATGAAGTTCAAAATAGCACTAATCTAATCTATGGTGGTAGAGCTCAGAGGAGTGTTAATTGATGGGGCTTGAGCTTGACTGAAAAGCACATGAACCCTTTCTGGGTGATGTAAATTACCCAAACCTTGGTAGGGAGAGTTGTTATACATATATAGTTATGTACCTATAGCTATGTACCTTAAATTACATAGCTATGGTCTGTATGGAATTTTTCCTCAGTGAAAATATAAGCTGGATATACAATATTATTGCTAAGTCTGTATGATGTGACTATACTGAATATGGAAGAACATATTTAAAAGGTCTGACTCCTAGAAACAATCCTAAGGAAATTTGTAAACTTGGTCTGATGCTTCTGGGCCATATAAAATATGCAGTCATGAAAAATAACAAAGACTTGATCTCATTTATTTCAACCACTTTAATAAAGATAAGGTCTTTTTCCTTTCCTAGAAATTTAGTGAGGCAAAAGTAATAGTCCCATTTTTCCAACCATTCCACTCCAAAGCATTACTAAATTGGTTTATTAACATGACATATGCATGCTGATTCTAAAAATGTCCTACCAGGAAAAATTATTTCTTATGCAACAAAATTCTAGCTGTTTTATTAATATAAGAGAAACTCTGATAATTGTAAAGTGAGAATACCAAAGATAATATTAATTACCTCCAGAATAACTTTTATACAGCAGAAAGCACACATATTGGTCTTATTTCATTTTATATGTTTAAAATGTCTTATTATATGGTCATTTGCATACGTTTTGTTTAAATTAGATCTGGTCTCTAGAAAATTTATCTCTTAATAAGAATCCTTTTTATACTGCTAAGTTTAATTGGGATATCATTTGCATAAATTTCTTTTGAGTCAATAAGCATGAACTCAGAGATCCTGCAATACTGCAAATATAATAATTATAGCAATATCTTCCAGGACTTTTTTCACTAAAGTGATCATCCTATCAATCACCTGGTATATATATATTCATAAAAAAATTTTAAAGGCTTAATTTCTGAATTACTCCTATGTTAAATAGATTTTGAGAAATATTTATTTCGATAAATAGGAAAAATTGGTTTGCTAAGTTTATAAACATTGTAAATCAGAAGTTTGGGTGGGAGAGAAATGGGCAGACATCACATAAAAAAGTAAGAGTGATAAGAATGTGGAGGTACTGCTAAGTATTGACAGGGTATATAAAGAAGTTTCTCTGTTTATGATACAACCTCCAAGCAAAACGACCAGTATAGCAGACTATGCATCAGAAGGAATAACATCTATTATATGAGATCATTGTACATTAATACCGCCTAAAACATGGTAAACAAGATAGTAAAAGGAGCTGTTTAAAATAAACACATTGGTCATGCAAGAGCCCTTACAAAAACTTCCTACCTCTATTTTAAAATAATCAGGTTAAGCTTTTCTATGAGCTTTTATTTTCATACCTCATATATATCTCAACTATGGGTAACTGCCAGCTTATGAATATTTATAGAACATTTCCTAGTTTCTCATGCAAGATAAACCCTGAAGAATTTCATGGACAAAGAGTGATTTCGCATGAGTCCCAGTTGTATATTTCCTAAAAGTGAAGAGATGTTAAATTGAAATCACAACACTGCTTGGGTCCAAAGTGAATTTGGATTATATACCATCCAAAAAAGGATTGATTGAGGTGTGGAAGTATGCTCTTATGTCATTATGTTTCTCTGAAATATTTTACAATTTTTCTCCATGAAATAAAAATATATATATTTTTTCTAATCTGATGACATTTTTATTAGTAAAAATTTGAGGGGATGGGGGAGGAGAATCATAATCATGAGCCACTGAAGTGTGGTTCCAGTAGAGGTTCCCCCCACCCACTAAGATACATCTAGAAACAATCCGAGGTTTCATGTAGGCAGACAGATGTGCTTAGGCTTTTATTACTTTTTCATCCTAAGTTTAGAACTGGGGTTCTGTAAATGCGTTAAGTCCTATTTCTCTTCATGAAATACTACATTTTTAATGTTTTTGTCTTGCTTTAAAATTGAAGTGAATTTTTAAGTGATTTTTCTAACTTAAAAGTGATGAAAGGGGCGCCTGGGTGACTCAGTCGTTAAGCATCTGCCTTCGGCTCAGGTCATGATCCCAGGGTCCTGGGATCGAGCCCCACATCGGGCTCCCTGCTCAGCGGGAAGCTTGCTTCTCCCTCTCCTACTCCCCCTGCTTGTGTTCTCTCTCTCTCTCTCTCTCAAATAAATAAATAAAATCTTTAAAAACAGAAAAAGTGGTGAAAGGAGGGGTGCCTGCGTGGCTCATCGGTTAAGCGTCTGCCTTCGGCTCAGGTCATGATTCAGGCATCAGGGGATGGAACTCCTCATCGGGCTCCCTGCTCAGCAGGAAGTCTGCTTCTGCCTCTGCCCCTCCCCCTGCTCATGCTCTCTCTCTCTCTTTCAAATAAATAAAATCCTTTTTAAAAAAATGTGATGAAAAGATACAGCAAAACATATCACTTCTGATATCTGATATATTGGGCAACCATTTTAAATAGAATAGCTAAATATACTTTGGTTGATGAGATAACAAAAACATGGCGATAACCCCTTTATTTCATAACTGCAAAACTATGTAGTGAATACATAGAGAGATTGACAGTAGAAAGGAGCATGAACAATTCACCTCTGGTATCAGGCAGAGTGTCGGGGTAGAAAGGAGTTTGGTAGTCTGCTGAAATTTAACTTTGATTCGTTCTTTTTCCTCCATTAAGTAGGTGAAAGATGGTTAGTTGAGCATTTGTTTGAGAAGCAGTGATTGGAGGTTTGAGTGAAGAGGTGAAGAGATTAAATAGTCACATCTGATATGGGGGAGTGAGAACGTATGATTGCTGGACATCATTAAGGATCCACTTGAGCTTTGTTAGTTGCCATGACTTTAAAGAGAAACTAGTCAAAATTAGACCTGTTAAAGCCATTGTGTTTTGCTCCACCTAGTGCAGACCTAAGAGAAGTAGATCTAATTGGGGCATAATGTCAACAGAATAACTGGAGCAAGAGAAATACAAGGGGAAAAAGGTACATGCAAAAGATTGCAAAACCTGACTGTGGAATAAATTTAGGTGAGATTTGGAGAAAGCAATAAAACAATGAGACAGAGTAAAGATATTCACATCATCCATGTGCATGTTATGTATAATAAATATGTACACCTTATTGTCCTGTAAATTGTGATTAAGAAGTGAGTTGTGGAAACAGAGCTCCAAGAAACAGTTGGCTTGGATTGAGATGTCTGTTTAGGACCTACTGTCTCCTGCAGAGGTGGAGATAATTGTGCTTTTAATGAAAAAATATAAATCTGTGGTTAGGTTTATTTCCTGACTAGGCGACAGGGGGTCCCCGGTTTTAGATTAGTAAGAATGTGCTAGATAATAATTTCTAGTATAGAGTCATTGAATAAATTCATTCGATAGAATGAATCATTGAATAAATCCACCTTACATTTTCTGCTATAGCTGGAGAATTCAGCTAATCACTAAGATGAGCTTTGTTTACTTTTTAATGTAAAGGACTTAACACCTCACTAAGTATTTTGTCTGCCGCATAGAGGACTTTATATATCCTCATGCCCTTCAAGCTAATGCTTCCTAATTCATTCTAATGAAAAGTGAACTAAAGATGACTCAAGAGAGATTTAGAATCAGTCTCAACTATTTTTCAATGTGGAGCCATTTCCTACCAAGTACCTAGTTTGTGGTTTTGTGTATTTTTTATTAAGTGCCTACTATTTCAAAACACTTGCCTAGGACCAGTGATCCCCTTGTACCATGCTCAAACGTAAGGTCCCTTGTGTCGTGCCTTGGATATAGATTACTGGGAATTCTGAGATTCTGTCAGTAATACAGGTAGCTGCCTCCAAATGAGTTTAAATTAAATAATTACTTATCCTATGATAAAATAAATTTAAAATTCTAAATTATACTTTTGTCAAATGCATCAGAGATCTTTTTCCCTCAGCCTTATGGAGGTATGATGGACAAGTAAAATGGTATATATTTAAGGTGTAAAACATGATTTGATATATGTATACATGGTGAAATGATTACCACAGTCAAGTTAATTAACCCATCCATCACCTCACACAGTTACCATTTTATGTGTGTGTGGTGAGAACACTTATAATCTATTCTCTTAGTAAATTTGAAATGTACAGTGTAGTTTTATTAAATTATAGTCACCATGCTGTACATCAGATCCCCAGAACTATATTTATCTTACAACTGAAAGTTTGTATTCTTTATCCAGTATCTCCCCATTCCCCCTACCTTGTATCCCCTAATAATCACCACTGTATTTTCTGTTTCTATGTATATAGCTTTTTGGATTCTACATTTAAGTGGTAGATACCATACAGTATTTCTCTTTCTCTGACAACTAGGAGATTTGAATACCATCAAATGAACTAAGTGAAAGGCAAAACTTTTAGATATCATCTGTTGTCTAATGGATCTTATTGTGAAAGATTACTTGTGGTTTTGTTTTAAAAAAATATATCATGGACTTCAGTACTAATTAAAGTACGTAGAGAAATATAGGTGACCCTTGAACAACAAAGGTTTGAACTACACAGACCAATTTACGTGTGGAATTTTTATAGTACAGTAATGTAAATGTATTTTCTCTTCCTTATGATTTTTTTTCTCATGATTTTCTTAACATTTTCTTTAGCTTACTTTACTGTAAGGATAGTTTGTAGTACATATAACATATGAAGTATGTGTTAATTAACTGTTCATGTTATTGGTAATACTTCTAGTCCACGGTAGGTGAGGTGAATTAAAAGTTATGTGTGGATTTTTTTTTTTTTTTTTTTTTTACTGTGCGGGGACTGGTACCCCTAACCCTTGAGTTTAAGGCTCTATTGTGTATCATTCCATAGTCCAGGTGATCAACCATCATTAAATGACTTGTCCAGGTGCTCAGTGAACCTTAACCTGGGAACAAGAGTTCAGACTTGTTCTCATAGATTTAGACAATATGCATTTATATTAGGTTCACCCTTACCTCACTCGTTCTATCATGTTGTGTGCATATATACATTATTATTAGTAGTAGTAGTAGTAGTGGTAGTAATATATAATTAATTATTTGGGTACATTCCCAAGTCCCATGGTCTGTTATTTCTGGCTATTTGGATAGTCAGTTGCAGCAGCTGGAGATGGTGTGGTATTGTCTCCCCATCTCCATGCCTCGGTCATCCTCTCTGGAAAAAGATTACATTTCCAGCATGGCTCCAGCACATAGAGAATACACCCATCACATCCAGCTGCTGTTTATGATACTGCTAAAATGTAACATTTCTCTGCACTTTGTCCCTCCAGCCTAGGAGTTAATAGCTTTCTGTCCTTGAAATCTGTACTCCTTTTACTGTCCCTAGTTGGGTTCTCAGATTTTTCTGCCAACTGTGTTACCAATTCACTGTAATAACATCCCTCCCCTTGATTTTTTTTTAAATGATTTTATTTATTTGAAAGAGCATGAGAGAGAGCGGAGAGTGGGGAGGGCAGAATAGAGGGGCACAGGGAGAAGCAGACTCCCCACTTAGCAGGAAGCCTGATGTGGGGCTCGATCCCAGGAACCCCCAAATCATGACCTGAGCCTAAGGCAGATGGTTTAACTGACTGAGCCACCCAGGCACCCCATGGCCCTCCCCTTCAAATGTTGTTTCTATTTTTCTTGCTTGACCCCGAATGATTAAAACATTATCAGTTTCACTGATTGTTGTAGACCAATATATATATATATATATATATATATATATATATATATATATGTTGAATGAAGATTCATTTATTCATTCAATAAATATTTATTAAGTATCTCTTTGTGGTTAGGTATGTACCACATAGGGTTTTAGTAATATATCAGTGAACAAAAAGTAGGCACAGTCTCTGTCCTTATGAAACTCAGTCTAATATGTCAAGAGATCTGTAAGAGGTAGAACAAATTCTTGACGTTGCACTGACTGTGAACGAGGCTTGGGGTAGGGAGGAGATAGCTCTTGCATACATGGATAGATATTTGTGCAATTGCTCAGAAAGTAATGTTGCATGAGGATCAGGTTTTGTGGGGAAAGATATTAAGAGTTGTTTTGTTTTGTTTTGAAATGTTGAATTTTAGGTGTCTTTGAAATATCAGAACATCCCAAGGATGGTGCAAAGTAATCAACTGGAATAGTCAAGGCAAAAGATAAGTTGCCATTTGCAAGTGACTAAAATTACAAGTCCTGAAAATGAGCCTGCCTAAGGAAAGAGTATATACAGAGAAGTACAGATAGATTTCTAGAAATGTGTAAATTGGTAGACTTAAAAATAGTCCAAATTGGAAAATGAAAAATCAGTTTTCTCCAGAGCTCCCTTCAAATACTCACACAATTATATTTCTACTATTTCCAAATGAGTTTTTCCTCAAAATTTAAGAACAAAACAACCTTAAAATTACATCACATGAAGTAATTGTTTTTAAATGCATATTATAGTTTTCCTTTACGTGTGGTTATGAAACGAATGTATTACTATTACTCTCCAGATGTTGGGCCATGAGTGATACCTAAAATTTTAAAGATAACTTTCCCACCCAACCCTAGCCATAGACCAAAACATATGGAGAGTTATGTGGAAAAAATTTTTGATAGATACTACTTTCTTTTTACTTATCCACACATATTTGTTCATATTTCCCTCAATTCCAAAATATTGATATACATTGTGTTTCTATACAGAAGCATACTTTCACTGACAAATGAAAAATTTCTACTAATTTCTTATAGCAAAACGGTGTGTTTCTTCAAACATTCACTTAAATCCCTATTTAAGAAATAATTTTAGGATATTTTTCCCCAGCTTTACTGAGGTATAACTGACAAAAATTTTATATAGTTAAGTTGTGCAAATTGATGTTTTGTTATATGTACTGTACTCAGGCAGTACATCTCTATAGTTCCAATGCAATGAGACAGGTAGGTCATTTCAGTGGCATCTTCATAAATAATAAAAACTATTTAGTTCTGTTAAAAGTGAAGCTAAAATTTAATGATATATCATAAGGAAAATCAATCATATATATATATATAGATTAGTAACAACCAAACAAAGCCAAGGCAGGTTTTGTAGAAATAAAAGCTAGAACAATGTATTATTTTGTTTTGTTTTCTTCTTTAAAACTAATTGGCCAAAAGCTAACAAAAGGTCAAACTCTACCCTTGACCAGGCTGACTGCATCATTAGCAAAACAGGTTCACTTATTTATGGATTTTCTAAGAAATTTTTAGTTTCTTTTGTGGAGTGTACTTGATATTTCTGTGTAATGGCAGTTAGTGACCTTACATTGGCATCTTCACTTTTGTTAAGACAGAACTATATTACTTCCCTCTATAATTTAACTTACATTTTCCTTAAATGTTCTTTATATACTTAAGATATTATCACCTCAGGGAAAATATATAATAATATGTCATATGTAAATATATAAAATTATATGTATATAATTTTTATGTATTTATATATGTATTGACTTTAGTGTTCTGAAGGAACTCAGCATAATTTTAGACTTGTTTAAAATATGGAATCCATCGTTAAAAACTCACAATTAATAGGTAAATGCTATTACAGCTCCTCTGCCTAAAAAGTCTTTAAGAGAATTATAAAACAGCAGATCTAACATTGAAATAATCATTTTAATAAATACAAATGGTAAGAATTTTGAAAAGTTAAGATCCAGTAAAGTGAAGGAAATATGATTTCAATAAGGAGAACCCCTGCAATATATGTTCTTGGTGAAGTAAAGGATTTAAGGTATTCAACTAGGAATTCAATTAGATACTCCTATAAAAATGTGAAATTGACTCATACCACATGTTAGTTTTATCAACCTCGAAGTCATTGGAAAAGAATATGTGAAATTGGTATGAGTAGTTAACAGATTATATGGATCAATTTGAATTCCCTCATTTGGAGATGTTTTAAGGAACTAAATGTTTTAATGGTTGATAAAGGCACTAACTCTATGTCAGTCTGTATACCTATATACCTACCTACCTACCTACGTATCTATCTATCTATCTATCTATCATCTATCTATCTATCTATCTAATCATCTACCTGACTGAGAATCTCACTGTTGCTTTATTCATACTAACATGTTTTCTTTCTCCCCCCCTCCTTTAAGGATATTTCTGTCTGTAGCCATTTTGTTATTGTATGCTGAGGAATGTTTTGTTTTGTTGTATTTATTATGATTTGAGTTTGTAGAGATCCTTGTAGAGTTTTTTTTTTTATCATATTGGGCAAAATTATGACCATTATTTCTTCATACATTTCCTCTATACCATTTTCTCTCTCTTCTTCTTCTTCCAATACTTCAATTATATACTTATAAGTATATATATACTTATATTTGACTTGTCACAATTTTCTACAAGTCTATTTTATTTCTTATTCTCTTCCCTTCTGGAACTCAGTTTGGATAATTTCTATTGATCTTTAAATTTTTGTTAATCCCATTACATTTCTAAATTCAGATATTTTATATTCAACTCTAGAAAACCCACTTGATTCATTTTTAAAGATTCTGTGTTTTTCTTTTGAAATACATTAATCATATTTCCATTTAAAAATTTAAAATTTGGTAAATGAAAATAAAATCTATTATCTAAACCAATTTTTGGGATGCTGTTGACTATTTCTCTTCTAGATTTTTGGTCCTTTTAAAAATAATTGTGGTAATACTTTATTGAATGCTAGAGAGGCCTTTTATAATAAAATTTTAGAGGACACAGATGAAATTATCCTCCTCTAGAAAGGTCTCACACTTTCCTCTTTCAGGAAGAGGAAGTTGAGCTGAACTCTAAATCCAATCAAAGCCTGAGCTGAGGGTGCAGTTTCTTAAGGCTCTGTTATTTCCATTGATCACATTTTTTTTAAAGATGTGGGCCTCTTGAGTTTTCACATTGGGGCCTTTGTTTTATTTGTTTATTTGTTTTGTTTTTTAAACTGGGTCTTTTCCCCTGTTGCGTTCTTATATCTTTCCCATCACAAGACTGTAGAAAATTCTGTTCTGCAGTTCAGAGATTTTTCTTAGATTTTTTTGCATTCTGCTGTGTATGTATCAGGATTTGTGAAATATCTCCATGGGAGACACCCACGTGTGTTAGGTGTCTTGAGTTTTAGCCACATTGCTGTAGCTGCTCCTAACTGATGGAAATTCGCTGGTTTCTGTAACTCATAGCCACAGTCCTTGTCCTGGCCTCTTGCCCATCCCCAGAAGAATACTCTAGGGAAAAAGCAACTGCAGATAATAAGCTTTCCTTTTTAGGTTTTTCTCTTTTCCAGAATCTTAGCCTGTCTGATCTTCCCTGTTTTTGCAGGTCTCTGATGGTTTTAAGTAAATTATTTCTTTGTTTTATTTGGCTTTTATAGTTGGTGTCTATGTATACATTGATCTGTTCCAAATTATTCCATTCTAGCTATAAGCAAAAATGCCTCTAAGATTTAAGATTTGTTTGTTTGAATACACAAGTTATGTGAAGCTAGAATATTGGATTTTGAATCTTGAATTTACCCATTACTGTATATACGACCAAGAAAAAAATTGTTTAATCTCATTTCAATTCCTAATTGTGCAGACAAGAGAAAACAAATCTACCTACTGATAGGCTTGTTATGAGGATTAGTTAATGCATAGACAGTGCTGGAAATAGCAACTGCCTTAAGTGCTCTAATATATTAGCTGTTAATATTCTTATTGATTTTACTTTTGTTATTTAAAATAATGAAGTTGGCATATATCCATGACTTCTTTAGGGTAATAAAATTCAGAAGGCTAATTCAGTTTTTTTTTTTTTAAGGCTAATTCAGTTCTACAAACATTTATTAAACAGGTGCCATGTGCAAGGCCTAGCATAATTGCTATGCACTGTGGTTATCAAAATGAAAGCAAATATTATCTCAGGAAGTAGATGCATTAGCAGTATACTTAGGTAAAGAACAGTTAAATTCTATGAGAAAAAAAAAAAAACAAAGATAAGTCTGGAGGCAGAGCAGAGCAAACTGCCCCTCCCAACCAGATGCTAGATTAACATATTGGCAGTTCAGAAAATAAGTACAAATAGTCCTACCTGCTAAAGCACTTAAAGTACTCCCCCTAATAAGTTCCACTTGTGTAGAAGAGAAGTTCTAATTACCAAAATGCTGCCCCTAAGCACAAACTAGGTTCCTGAAATATCTGTGGAACTGGCTCATTGACTACAGTGAATGGGCTGCTAAGAACAGATAGAGAAGCTGCCAGGGAAGAGCTTGGCTGTAAAGCAAATTACATTTAAAAAAAAAGTTTCAGAAGTGTTTATTGAGTTCCAACCTGTTCAAAAGTTTATTTCTTAATTGTCTTCATCTAAATGCAAGTCTCATTAAATGCATGTGAATATTCAGCATTTTTAAAGCAATGATTTTCCTGTCCTTCTTTGATTGTATCCTTAGAATTTATATTCTGAATGAATTTGACTACCATCCATTAAATTGGGTTGACTGTATTTAACTAATATTTGTGATCAATTAAATCATTTTCTTCTGATGATGAACCACAGACCTGAAGAATTTATTGATTGCTTTTAAGAAGGGAGAAGATAAGGACAAGAAGAAAAAGAAAATCTGAAATTTGTTATACTTTTAAAATATTTCAACTAATGGAACTGAAAAACATTTATTCAGCACCTACCTCTGTGCTAGAAATGTTAGAAAAGACTAAATCAGTGTTAGATCTTTTTTTACTACTAGCTCCATTCTTCTTAAATATACATGTAAATCAAAGTGTTAAAACTTTAATGCTGTAAATGAATATATTAATATAATTAATATGTCCCAGATAATTTAACACAAAGCTTATTTTATATCAATGTAATAATAGATACTAAATTTGTAAACAGAACTACTTTCATAATGAAACATTGCCTTGCCAATGACAAAACTGTTCTTTATTTCATGAAGTGTTTTTAAACTATTAATGAATATTTTCTAAAAATCTTAGGAAGATTATTCTAAAATGTTTTACACAGTTTTAAGCAAGCGTTGGTATATTTTACAATGAAAATATTTTAAAAATGAATAAATTGGAAAGCTAGTGAATTTAATCATCACAAATGTAACAAGACCTAAGAGTTGGAATTTCAACTAGGCATGATAGCTTTGACATGCAATGCAATGTGTGAATTGTAATGTGCAGATTTTTGAGGATATGGCCTGGGACTTGTTTCATGACTCCAGCATCCTAGAATGCACTCTTCCCACCCACCACCCATTTTGAGATTATTAAAAAGATGAGAGAGATGAATAAAGTAGGTTTTTGTGAGTAGGATCTCTTCGAGGAAAGTAGAACTGTTAAGTCCCTTATCCATTCCCCTGCATGGGGTAGTAGCTGCCCCTCAAAGACAGGGTGGAACTTCTGTTAATTTACTTAGAATACTTAATAGGAGACCCATGTAGATTGAAGACATATTCTGCTGAAAATCTTATTTCTGCTAAAGAATTTTAAGAAGGCTAGAGACAGTCTGGAGAATTACTTTGAATTTGGAGCCTTTAGAGTGCTGCTTTGCCGGGATCAGTTGGGCCGAACTCCCAAAATTTGTAGCATACAAGTATACATGGCTATTTCTCATGTGCTATATACTAGTCCCAAGTGACTCTGTGGGTTGGTCTTGGATTCTTCAGGCTGCTTGGAAAGGTGAAGGCACTCTACTAGCAAAAACCTAGATGTGAACTCCTAGAGCTTGAGCAAAGAACCAAAAGCGAGTACTAAAACAAAATAAAAGCATCTCAGGATTAAGAGTTTCAGGATAGAGGGACCTAGTAGGGATCTTCTAAGGATCACTTGAAAATATCCCATAAGAAAATTATCTTGAAATACTTGCTCCAAACCTAACTTAAGATGTGACCAGTTTAAATAAGGCCATTGCTCATCATTTAGAAAATTTAGAGAAGACACCAAACACATATACTCTTTTCCTATAGCAAGTTTGTAGCCAAAAACTGGTTCAAGCTACACAGGAAGAGAGGTCAGAGTTTTGACCCAATATTTCAGATTGAACATTTTTATTACTAATTGAAGACCGTGTTTGTAGTCTGAAAGAGCAAACTGAGCAAAAAATAAGAAAATATATTTTTTTAAGATTTTATTTATTTATTTGAGAGACAGAGAGAATGAGAGATAGAAAGCACAAGAGGGAAGAGGGTCAGAGGGAGAAGCAGACTCCCTGCCGAGCAGGGAGCCCGATGTGGGACTCGATCCCGGGACTCCAGGATCATGACATGAGCCGAAGGCAGTCGCTTAACCAACTGAGCCACCCAGGTGCCCAATAAGAAAATATTTATGGAGGGATGATAAGTTCAAGAGTCAAATGATTGGCTAAATTTCTCAAATTTTCCCCAGAATATCGGCAAGGGTGGTGGACTAGATTGCAGTCTTACTAAACACTTCTTTCAAAGTGCTTCATCTGTCGATGACACTCACAGCTGTAGGTGTGGGCCTTCTTACCCCTATCACAAGATTCTGGATAGGCAGTGATTGGAGTTTAAGCTGGTTAGTGCAGGACATGTCCCAAACCCAAAAGATGTGCTGAGGGGGAGCCAATCAATACCTTCACAGGGCATCTGTTAAATGGTGGGGGGTGAAAAATATTTGCTCTCTTCCTGGATTCGAATGAGAAGGAATCACTTCCAATGTTTGACAGTCACCTTGGAATCATGGGGAAAGAAAATACCCGGAGCAAACCAAGTATATGTAGAGTTTACGTGTGTGTGTATTTACAGGTTATAAGATGCTTAAAATTATGACTTTAGACAATTATAAATAATCATGATTTAACATTAAAGATATGTATAAAGAGGATTTCCTAGATAATTGCCCCTTTTACATTATTATTTATTTTAATTTCAGTATAATTAACATACAGTGTTATACTAGTTTCAAGTGTACAATATAATGATACAATAATTTTATACATTACTTAATGTTCGTTGTTATACATGTACTCTTAATCCACCTCACCTGTTTCACCCATTCCCTACACACCTCCCATCTGGTAACCATCTGTTTGTTTTCTACAGTGAAGTCTCTCTTTTTCTGTCTCTCTTTTTTATCTTTGTTCATTTGGTTTCTTTCTTAAATTCCACATACGAGTGAAATCATATGGGATTTGTCTTTCTCTGACTTATTTTTCTTAGCATTATACTCTCTAGCTCCATCCATGTTGTTGCAAATGGCAAGATTTCATTCTTTTTATGGCTGAATAATATTCCATTATATATATGTATGCAATAAAAATACAAGTGAATATATCCCTTTGAATTAGTGTTTTCATATTCTTTGGGTAAATGCCCAGTAGTGCAATTACTGGATATTAGGATGGTTCTAATTTTAACTTTTAGAGGAATCACCATACTGTTTTCCACAGTGGCTGCCCCCACCTGCATTCCCCCCCAACAGTGGACAAGGGTTACTTTTTCTTCACATCTTCGACTACACTTTTTGTTTCTTGTGTTTTTTATTTTAGCCATTCTGACAGGTATGAGGTGATATTTCACTGTAGCTTTGCTTTGCATTTCCCTGGTAATGAGTGATGTTGAGCATCTTTTCATGTGTCTTTTAGCCATCTGTATGTCTTCTTTGGAAAAATGTCTATTCGTGTCTTCTGCCCATTTATTTTAAACTGGATTGCTTTTTGAGTGTTCAGTTTTATAAGCCCTTTACATATATATTTTGGGTACTAATCCTTTATCAAGTATGTTATTTGCAAATTATTTTCCCATTCCATAGGTTGGTTTTGTTGCCAACAGAGGCAAGATTGGTTGCCTTTTGGTTTTGTTGATTGTTTCCTTCTTTGTGCTTATTTTGATGTACTCCCAATAGTTTATTTTTGCTTTTGTTTCCCTTGCCTCAGGTGACATATCTAGAAAGATGTTATGGCTGATGTCAGAGAAATTACTGCCTGTGCTCTCTTCTAGGATTTTGATGGTGTCAGGTCTCACATTTAGGTCTTTAATCCTTTTTTTAGTTTATTTTTGTGTATGGTGTAAGAAAGTGGTCCAGTTTCATTGTTTTACATGTAGCTGTCCAATTTTCCCAGTACCATTTGTTGAAGAAACTGTCCTTTTCCATTTTCCCACTGGATATTCTCTCCTGCTTTGTCGAAAATTAACTGACCATATAGTTGTGGTTTTATTTCTGGGTTTTCTACTCTGTTCTGTTGATCTGTATGTCTACTTTTGTGCCAGTGCCATACTGTTTTGATTACTGCAGCTTTGTAGTATAATTTGAAGTCTGGAATTGTGATACCTCCAATTTTGTTTTTCTTTTTCAAGATTGCTTTTACTATTCGAGGTCTTTTGTGGTTCCATACAAATTTTAGGATTGTTTGGGAAAAATACTGTTGGTATTTTGGTAGGGAATGCATTAAATGTGTAGATTGCTTTGGGTAGTATAGACATTTTAGCAATGTTTGTTCTTCCAATCCATGAGGAGCAGGGAATATCTTTTCTTTGTGTTAACTTCAGTTTCTTTCATCAGTGTTTTACAGTTTTCAGAGTACAGGTCTTTCACCTCTATGGTTAGGTTTATTCCTAGGTACGTCATTATTTTTGGGTGCAATTGTAAATGGGATTGTTTTCTTAATTTCTCTTTCTGTTGCTTCATTATTAGTATATAGAAATGCAACAGATTTTTGTACATTGATTTTAAATCCTGTGACTTTACTTAAGTCATTTATCAGTACTTTTTTTTGGTGGAGTCTTCTGAATTTTCTACATACAGTATCCTGTAATCTGTAAATAGTGAAAGTTTTACTTTTTTACCATTGGATGTCTTTTATTTCTTTCTCTTATCTGCTTGCTATGTTTAGGACTTCCAGTACTGTGTTGAATAAAAGTGGTAAGAGTGGATATCCTTGTCTTGTTCCTGACCTTAAGGGAAAAGTTCTCTGTTTTAATTCATTGAGTATGGTGTTAGCTGTTGGATTTTCATATTTGGCATTTTTTTATGTTGAGGTATGTTTCCTCTAAACCTGTTTTGTTGTGGCTCAGTCATTAAGCGTCTGCATTCGGGTCAGGTCATGATCCCAGGGTCCTGGGCTCGAGCCCCGCATCGGGCTCCCTGCTCAGCGGGAAGCCTGCTTCTCCCTCTCCCACTCCCCCTGCTTGTGTTCCTGCTCTTGCTATCTCTCTCTGTCAAATAAATAAACCTGTTTTGTTGAGGGTTTTTATCATGAATGGATGTTGTACTTTGTCAAATGAATTTTCTGCATCTCTTGAAATGATCATATGATTTTTATCCTTTCTCTTATTGGTGTGATGTGTCATGTTGATTGATTTGTGAGTATTGAGCCACCCTTGAATTCCAGGAATAAATCCTATTTGATCATTGTGAATGATTTCTTCAGTGTATTGGTGGATTTGGTTTGCTGATATTTATTGAGGATTTTTGCATCTAAGTTCATCAGAGATAATGGCCCATAGTTCTCTTTTTTTGTGGTGACTTTATCTGGATTTGGTGGTGGGGTAATTCTGGCCTTTTGGAAAGAATTTGGAAGTTTTCCTTCCTTTTCTATTTTTTGGAATAATTTGAGAAGAGTAAGTATTAACTCTTCTTTAAATGTTTGATTGAATTCACCTGTAAAGCTATCTGGTCCTGGAGTTTTGTTTTTTAGGAATTTTTTGATTACTGATTTAATTTCCTTGTTGGTAATCTGTTCAAATTTTTCTATTTGTTCCTTCTTCAGTTTTGGTAGATTGTATGTTTCTAGGAATGTATCCATTTCTTCTAGGTTGCCCAATTTTTTGGCATAGAATTTTTCATAGTATTATAATCCTTTGTTTTTCTGCGGTGTTAGTTTTATTTTTCCTCTTTCATTTCTGATTTTGTTTATTTGACTCCTCTCTCTCTGTCTTTCTCTCTCCCCCTTTAATGAGTCTGGGTAGAGGTTTATCAATTTTGTTGATCTCTTCAGAGTCAGCTCCTCATTTCATGGATCTGTTCTATTGTATTTTTAGTTTCTGTATCAATTATTTCTGCTACAATCTTTATTATTTCCTTCTGCTGGTTTTGGGTTTTGTTTGTCTTTTTCTAATTCCTTTAGGTGTAAGGGTAGGTTGTTTGAGATTTTACTTGGTTCTTGAGGTAGGCTTGTATTGCTATAAACTTCCCTCTTAGATCTGCTTTTGCTTAATCCCAAAGATTTTGAACCATTGTGTTTTCATTTTCATTTCTCTCCATGCAAGTTTTGATTTCTTCCTTGATGTTTTGATTGACCCATTTATTGTTTAGTAGTGTGTTATTTAACTTCCATGTATTTGTGCTTTTTCCAAAATTTTTTCTAGTTCATTTCTAGTTTCATAGAGCTGTGGTCAGAAAAGATGCATAGTGTGACTTCAGTCTTTTTGAATTTGTTGATAATTGTTTTGTGACCTATTATGTGATCAATTCTGGAGAATGTTCCATGTGCATTTGAAAAGAATATGTATTCTGCTGTTTTAGGATGTAATGTTCTGAATATATCTGTTAAATACATCGGTCCAGTGTGTCATTCAAAGCCACTGTTTCCTTGTTGATTTTCTGTTTGGAAGATCTGCCCATTGATATTAAGTGGGATGTTAAAGTCCCCTCCTATTATTGTACTACTATTAATTAGTTTCTTTGTTTGCTATTAACTGTTTTCTGTATCCGATGTTCCCATGTTGGGTGCATAAACATTTACAATTGTTATGTATTCTTGTTGGATTGTCCCCTTTTATATAGTGACCTTCTTTGTCCCTTTTTACAGATTTTTAAAAATTTATTTGACAGTGAGAGAGAGAGAGAGAGAGAGAGAGAGAGAGCATGCGCACAAGCAGGGGGAGTGGCAGGCAGAGGGGGAAGCAGACTCCCTGCAGAGTGGGCAGCCCGATGTGATGTGGGGCTCCATCCCAGGACCCCGAGATCATGACCTGAGCCGAAGGCAGAGGCTTAACTGATTGAGCTACCCGGGTGCCCCACCCTACTTTCTTTTGATATCATGTGCATGATATCATGTTTCTCCATCCCCTGACTTTCAATCTGTAGGTGTCTTTTGGTCAGACATGAGTCTCTTGTAGGCGGCATATAGATGTGTCTTTTTTTTTTTTTTATCTACTCTCTCACCCTATATGTCTTTTGATTGAAGAATTTTGTCCATTTACAATCAAAGTGATTATTAATAGGTATGTATTTACCGCCATGTTATTACTTGTTTTGTGGTTGTTTTTATAGATCTTCTCTGATCCTTTCTAGTCCTGCTTTCTTCTCTCACAGTTTGCTGGCTTTCTTTAGTGATATACTTCGATTGCTTTCTCTTTAGTCTTTGCATATGTATTATTGGTTTTTGATTTGTGGTTACCATTAGGTTTATATATAACATCTTCTGCATGTAGCAGTCTATAGTTAGTTGATGTTCACTTAATTTTAAACCCATTTTTTACCCATCCCCCCATTTTTAGGTAGATGGTGCCACACTTTACATCCTTTTATTTTATGAGGCCTTGACTGATTTTTACAGATATACTTATTTTTACTGTTTTTGTGCTTCCTGCTCTTCTTGCTTTTATTTTGGTCTTTCCTTTTCACTCACTCCCCTTTAACATTTCTTGTAGGGCTTGTTTAGTGGTCATGAAATATTTCAGCTTTTGTTTGTCTGGGAAATTCTTCAACCTTGTATTCTGAATACTAACCTTGCTGGATAGAGTATCCTTGGCTGCAGATTTTTTTTCCTTTGTGCACTTTGAACATACCACAGCACTCCCCTTTTGCCTGAAAACTTTCTTTTGAAAAATCCGCTGATATATCCTTACAGGGTTTCTCTTGTATGTAACTGTCTTCTCTTGCTGCTCCCCCACCTTGCTGCTTTTAAAATTCTTTATCGCTACTTTTTACCATTTAAATTACTATGTGTCTTGGTGTGGACCTCCATGGGTTGATTTTATTGTTGGATCTGTGTGCCTCCTGGATGTGGATATTTATTTCCTTCCCCAGGCTCAGGAAGTTTTCAGCTATTATTTCTTCAAATAAGTTTTTTTGCCCCCTTTTCTCTTTCTTCTCTTTCTGGGATCCCTATAATGCAAATGTTATTATGCTTGATGGAGTTGCTGAGCTCCCTAAGTCTATTGTAATTTTGCATAATTTTTTCCTCTCACTTGCTTAGCTTGATTACTTTCCATTATTGTCTTCCAGGTCACAGATTCATTCTGTTTCCTCTAGTCTACTATTTATTTCCTTAGTATATTTTTAATTTCATTTATTGTGTTCGTCACCTCTGATTGGGTCATTTTTATCTCTTTGTTAAGGGTCTCACTGATGTCCTCCACTCTTTTCTCAAGTCCAGTGAGTATCTTTATGATTATTACTTTAAATTCTTTATCTGGCATATTATGTATATCTGTTTTGCTTAGGTGTCTTGCTGTGGTTTTGTCCTGTTCTTTTATTTGGGACATATTCATTTTTCTCCTCATTTTATCTAGCTCTCTGTGTCTGTTTCTCTGTGTTAATAAACTTAGCTACATATCCTGCTCCTGAAATATATGGCCTTATGAAGAAGAGGTTCTGTAGTGCCTTGCAGTGCAGCACCAGAACCTAGTGCTTTAGGGATGTCTCCTATGTGTGTTGTGTGCACCCTGGTGTTGTGTTTTAGCTGCTTTTTCCTTCAGCTCAATCATCTGCAGTGGCTTTCTTTGCATGTGGTGGACATTGCTTAGTCCCTACCATGTTAATGGATCTTTCTAGGACTGCATTGGAATTGAGTTGAATCAGACTTGATGTTTGCCAGAGGAGCAGTATCCCCAAACTGTAGGGCACTTTCCCACTGCTGTGGCAGTGGTCTAACCATTGTGTGTCATTATCTCCTTCTAACCCCAGGGCAGAAGTCACTTTGGAGTCATGCCGGCTTCTGTTGGGGCTAGTTGCACACTACCAGTCTTCTGGCCCCATTTTGAATGGGTTCCTGCCAAGAGTGTATTGGAGGGGATGTATCTACACTGCTGGGACCAGACTGCTGTAATATTAAGGTCAGCAACATACTGAATATTCCAAAAATAAGATTAGTAACAGAAAGATAATACTGTAATTAAATGTATTATTTATTCTAAGTTTGGTGTGTTTCTCATGGCAAGATATATTTTTCTCCATGTCATTGTGGTTTTCTGTATCATCTCTAATAGAACATGCAAAAAAATGCAATGTGATTTATCTATGTATATAATTTATGTTGAATAATTTGAACTAACTAGATATTTAGAAAACTAACTTAGATAGCCATTAAGACTTCCAGGGCTGTAGTTTGGAAAATGAATAAAACTTTCCTGGGATAGAGACAGAGAAACAGAAAAATTAAGGAGCCAAACACTCTTAATCTTAGGTTACTTCCTAACTAATATTTGCAGAGCTCATCCTTTGCCAATTGCATGAAACCTTCTGATAGCTTTTAATATCTTTTGTAGTTCTGTTCTGTCCTGTTGAGTGAAGAAATTTCAACACTTGTGTTCTCCATCAAAGCAGGCTCCATTCTTCTTAGTCTCACATACATGATGTATTCTTTCTCTGCCCTTAAATACTCTGATTCCCAGTTCTGGGATAAACTTTCTCTCTAGTGTATCCAAATTGTACTTTGCTGACCTCTAAGATTTTGGGGGATGCTGATCTTCCACAGACTAAGTCTGGGAGAAATTTGGGGACAGTACATAAAAAGCTAAATGAGTTTTTCAAAACACTTGGGCTCTAGATTTTTACTATCATGTCAGCCCAAGTGTCTCTCTCTCTCTCTCTCTCTCACTCTCTCCATTCATGTTTCCATTCATGTTGTATAATTTTTAAGGGCAAGAAATGGCTTATAATATTTAGTACAATATCGAACATGTAATAGACACATAATTGGTTAATTGGAATCTTTGCTTTTTTGGAAAGTCTGCTTAAGTGTCTTTCACATAATAATTACTTATATTTCCCATTTGTTATTCAAAGGTGTTTTTATTTCTCTAATACTCTGGTGATTTTAATAGAATGTGTGTGTGTGTTTTTTTTTAAGGATTTTAGTTGTAAAAAATATTACATTTGGGATAACTATTTCTGGATCTTTTTGTTGGAATCATAGGATTTCTTGCTACTGTCAGATTTCCCCTTTATCCACAGTCAGTTGTTTGTGGGCATAATAGGATATTTTCACATGTACTTACAGATAAGCCCTGTCAAAATTTGGTGTTTTTCTAAATTTCAGATTTTGCATATCCTGTTAAAATTTGCATTTCACCAGCACCATTATTAATATCTGTCATTAAAGTGATTTTTAAATACCTACTTAAGCTTTAACCTACACAAATAAATTTTTGCCCTATCCATTAAGTGAAAGAATAAAAACCCATTATGTTCCCCTTTAGTAATTTAAAATGGCTATTTAAAATGAGAAAAGAGCTACCTTAGTAACTCCAAGTATTAGTGTGTAAGAAAAGTAAAGTACTCACAGGGAGCTTTTTTTTTTTTTAAGATTTTATTTATTTATGTGACAGAGAGAGACACAGTGAAAGAGGGAACACAAGCAGGGGGAGAGGGAGAAGCAGGCTTCCCGCCGAGCAGGGAGCCCAGTGTGGGCCTCCATCCCAGGACCCCGGGTTCGTGACCTGAGCCAAAGGCAGACACTTAAGGATTGAGCCATCCAGGCGCCCGTCACAGGGAGTTATTTTTACCTGTGAAAGATCTAGATGAGAACACAGTACATTTTGTCATGTAAATATTTTTTCACAAGGCTATTGTATTACAATGCACTATAACTTTTTTTTCCCTCTCTTTTGCTGTTTTTATACACAAAACCAAATCACTTAGAAACTCACAGTAACCTGAAGTATTACTCATTCTGATGAATCATATTTTTGGATTTAATAAAAAGAATTGAATGCTCAGGACAGATGATTATAAGTGTCAGAACCGTATATGCATATTTATATTTATTCATACTTAATATTCTTTTTGAAAATAAATTTTATAAATTTCTACTTTGCTCATATTATACAGATACAAGAAATAATCAGTAGTATTATATTTACACTATTATTTTTGAATAATTGTTAGTTACCTAAAAAAATCACATATATATGATATATAAACAAGTGACTTAAAGGTTAATAGTATAAATGGTAATGAATACGTTTAGGTATCATAATTTTTTGGTTATTTAAACACTCTCTAACATTATATCTATTCAAAATGTTACAATTTTCTTTAAGGAGAGGAGAAAGGAATTCTGAAATTTAGAATGTCTATTATATAACAGGGAGGAATGTTGTATATTTCATCTTCCACAAGATCAGAATAGTACATACACTGAGATTGGTACAGTGATAGTAATAACAACAGCAACAAAGGCAAATAATATATTTAAGGCTTATAATTTTCCAGGTGCTGTTCTAAATGTTTTGCATGCATGTTATTTTTATTATTTTATTATGTTATGTTAATCACCATACATTACATCATTAGTTTCTGATGTAGTGTTCCATGATTCATTGTTCGCGTATAACACCCAGTGCTCCATTCAGTATGTGCCCTCTTTAATACCCATCACCAGGCTAACCCATCCCCCCGCCCCCTCCCCTCTAGAACCCTCAGTTTGTTTCTCAGGGTCCATAGTCTTTCATGGTTCATCTCCCCCTCCGATTTCCCCCCTTCATTTCTCCCTTCCTACTATCTTTTTTTTTTTTTAAACATATAATGTATTATTTGTTTCAGAGTTTCAGGTCTGTGATTCAACAGTCTTATTATTTTTCCTCATTATTAGCCTAGGAGATATAGTTGATTAATATCTCCTTATATATTAAGTTTTTTCCTTTCCATTTTCTGTTCTGTTCACGTTTTTAAAAAGACTGTGCTTTAATCTGATAAAATTAGTAATTCTTCCACTCCCATAAAAGTTTCTTTAAATGTTCATTTTATAACAGATTTTTAAAAGCTAGAGTCTCCATTCAATTAAAAGCATTCTGTAGTCAAATATTGAAAAATGTGTTGTTACATATATGGTTTTTGTTGTCAGACTAGTCTGACTTGCTATTCTAGCTATTGTGTGATCTTTGGAAAATAATTTAAACTTCCAAGTCTCAGTTTAGCTCATCTGTGTTCAAAAGTAATTTAAAGATTTAATGGGCATGAAGTTCTTAAATATCTGGTGCATAAGTGCCTAATAAAAATTATCAGTCATCTGATACATACCAAAGTTTTCTTGTTGATATATATGATTTAATTAAAATATTTAGATATTTTCACAGAATTTGAAATTTGAAATCTGACATTTCAGATGAAATCTTGAAATGTCAAAAAGAGTTAACTTAGGACAACAGGGCTATTTAAATGAAATCATAAAATCTTTCTTTGTTTCAATGATTTATGGTACAGTAATATGTAAAGGATATGGTATGATTTTAAGATTTTGTTTTTGTTTGGCCTTTCAAGATGGTATAGGGTAGTAACTGGGAGATGGGAATTTTAGTTTTTGATACATTTGATAGTTTGGCAATTTAGATCCTACTTTGAAACTTAATAAAAGACATCATGATGTAATGACTAACTGCAGTTACTCAAACGCTAGGATGTCAGCCTGCCTAGATTCTAATTTCATTTAAGTTGGCCCTAGACAATGTAATTAACCTCTTTTACTTCAAGAGTTTAGTTTCTTCCTAGGTTATGTATGGATATTAATAGCAACCTCATGTTAATTATGGAATTTAAATGTCATAATTAACATAAACAGTAAATCAGTCTCTAGCATAAAATAAATGCTCAATGTAAGGAAACAGTGATTCTGAAGTTGAACCTTAGGGAATTTCTTAATTCTGTGCATTTCCTTGCTTCAGTGAGAGGATGCTGGTAGCAGAGATACTCTTCCAAACTGTTGAAGGGATACTTCACCCACATAGTGCAACTTAAGATAGCACTTCTCAGACTTTACTGTATATGCATGATCTGGAGATCTTGTTCAGATACAGATTCTGATTTTGTAATTCTGAAGTAGAGACTGGGATTCTGCATTTCTAACAGTTGCCTACATGCTGCTGATGTGCAGGTCCATGGGCATTTTAACGCATATTGGAGATTACCCACCTATCACGTTATATCTTCCCCATCTATCAGAATGACGGAAATTTCACCATTGGAGATTCATGACTTTTGAGCTGTTCCTTCATGTATCCAAACTTGAAATGGAAATACTACTGGGGAAATCTGAGAAGCAATCCTTACCTTTCTCTCTAGTTATCAGTTAGACTTAAAGAAAAAGAGTGTGTAGATGGGGTTGATTTTCAACATATGTATTTATCTTTAAAGAACTATCCCTAGCAAGGGATTACACTACAGCCGGTTGTCCTTGGAGAGCTTCAGAAGGAAAGGAACACAACAAAGGAAGAAACATGGAGAAAAAGAAGGTAGAAGTAAATTAAACTGTAAGATTTTATCTGCTTTTCTATTTTTTCATGCAAAGTTAATAGGACAGGCACTGAATTAACTCCTATCGCTGCTATTACAACAATTTACCAAAAATATAGTGGTTTAAAACAACATCTATTTATATCTCACATTTCATGAGATCAGAAGTCCAGAAAAGCTTGACTGGATTCTTGGGATCTTATCAGGCTAAATTCAAGTGTCAGCCAGGGTTGCAGTTTTCATCTGGGTTTTGGAGTCCACCTTCAAGCCCACCGATAGTTGGGAGAATTCATTTCCTTCTCGTGCTTTCCATGTGGTCCTCTTTACCTTCAAAAAAGTAGTGGGAAATCAAGTCCTTCCCAAGCTGTGCTTTTAATCTCTCACTGTCTTCTGCTATTAGCAGAAACATCTCCACTTTTAAAGGTCAGTGTGATTAGATTAAGTCTACTGGATTGTCCATAATCTCCCTATTTTATGGTTACCTGGTTAGCAATTTTAATTACATCTGTAAAGTCTCTTGCCATGTAATATAACACATTTGTGGGATTCATGGGAGTAACACCAGTGGGCCAACACCATGGGACTACCACAGGTTCTGTTTTGGGTTTTGTTTTTGTTTTTGCTGAGAGGAAACATGAACATGATAGAATGAAAAGCACTGATTTCTATTATATTCTTGGCTTAATTACATAGTAATCCATTTATATGAGACAGATAAGTACTACAAGTATCATTTCCTTCATTTGGGAAGAAAATAATTTGAAAAAGAAACAACAAAAACCTGGCTTGACTTATTAATGCTATATAAAATCAAATTTATACAAAAGCTTTATATTATTATTTCACATTGCTCCTAATACCTATGACAGAATTTTGCAAGCACTAGTCACTAAATAAATTATTGAATTGCTACATCTGAAGGCCATATAAAGGCCAACAACATAGTAGATGACATTTGCTTGGAACTTTGTATCAGTCTTATAATTAAAAATTCATATGAGATCTGTTCTTTCCAGTAACTGCCTTTTACAAATTACAGTGGCATTTCTTGGGACATTAAATATTTTGTTTGTAACAATTAGCTTTTGCAAAACACTCCAAACTAGAGCTCTTGACAAAGATAACTCAGTAAACAAAAAGTCCAGTTGAAAAGCAAGTGTTAACAGACTTAGAATCTACTTTCATGTTATTCACTTTACTTAGGTCAACTCATTGTGGTACAACAGCTGTGACCAGAAAAGAATGGAAGAGTTGAGACAAAAGCCAAGCACTTTCTGAAATAAAAAAATAACAATAAATAAAATTTAACTACAGTTTTGATTATAATACAGAGAAGATCATGGCAATATAAATCATGTCTATAAAGAAAAAAAATATGCTGAATCTAACAAAGCATGATTTTTTTATTTTTTTCCTATTTTGTTTTAGCCTTCCAACAATTCCATACACATTTTTCACAGTTGTAATTGTAATATATATAAAATCTTATATTTACTTCTTCCTACCAAATGTTACATGGTAAACACTATTCCATTTCTCTGCATGACCCTATTCTGAGAGTTGGCTGAGTAAGACTCTATCAATTTCATGAAACATAAATTCCTTAACTACTCTCCAACTGTTAGACACTTAGATGACTATGTGTTTTAATAATATAATAAAGCTGATTTTTTGGACATAGTCATTTTTTAAAAATAATTAATTTCCAGAAATTAGATTATTTGGAAAAGGGATTAAGCATTTCAAGGAAATTAGTCAAATATTTTGAGAAAAAAAAACCCTGAAATATTTTTTCAGGAAATTTATTGGATGCATATCTTTTGTGGTTATATGTAGACTGTTTTGGCTGAAAAGATAAGGCCACCCACAGCAAAGATTTGTTTTCACACTCCATCTGTTTGGGATGTACTATGTGGATTAGAAGAAAGTTCTGACCCCGGTGAAACACAGGATTTGGTAATGCTGCTATCATATTCTTCAATTTGTGAGTCAGTGTCTCCATATGTCTAACTGTATTGTAAGCTTTGCACAAATCTTCCAGAAATGGCTTCTCAAAAATGAATGAGGATTAATGAACACCCTGCGTTCATCACAAAAAGTGCTCCTTAAATACCAAATAGCGGTTGGTATGTAGCCAGTGTGGAGAGGCACAGGGCATGTGGACTGGGCTTGCTGTCTGTGTGTGATGAAAGCAAACATCACTGAATTAATGTTTGCTTGTGTGTGTGAAAGACTGCTTCAAAATCTGTTGTACAAATTTTTAGCCAATCAAAAATCTTTGTATTCGTGGGGTAGGTTTGGACTAACTCTGACTTAATGATATAATCTGCCCTCAATTCTATTTTATGAGTTGATTTTATTTTCCATTTATGTTTCATATTTTAACAACAAACAGTAACAAATTGGAAGGAAGAATGGGATATTTCATTGAACTTAAAATGACCCAAGCCTGTATCTCCATCAGTGTATTGAAGTTTTTTGTTTGTTTCTTTTTTATGTTTTGCTTTCCTAAACTAATAGTACTGATTTTCTGTATTGTTAAATTAGAAATTAATCATGTCATCTTGGAATAGATATTATATTGTTATTTTTAGTATTATTAGTATTGATAACTCATATTTTTGAATGCTTTTAGAGGAAAGTCAGAGCATATAAAAAATAGGCCCAACTCCTTAGCAGTTAAAGGCCTATTTAACATTTTTGAGGCTCCAGAAAAGATTTTTAATAGAATTTCACTAAGCTTCCTTATAGTTTTAAAACCTTGACATTTATAAATTCTTTTGAGTTATTTTTCAGTATAACTATAAATTTCTTGATAACAGGGACTATAAATTAAATGCCATTGTAAGTCACATGTTGCTCAGAAAAGTGTCTTATATACAGTAGGTGCCCAATAAATAACAGTTGATATAATCAGAGAATTAACTAAACTGTTAGAGCAGAACTGTTCTGTAAAAGTTATCCACTGTGTCACTTTTCATTCTGTTTTGATTTCAAACCACTTTCTCCTCTTATATTGACAAATGGTTTTTGGACCACCAATTTCCTGATTGCTTATCAATAATTTGATCAGGCTTAGAGAAGAAAGTTGATGGGCTTTTTTTCCTACTCTACCTCATTTTAAATATCCCATTAAATATAAAAACATGAATATCAGGTTTTTACTCAAATGGTTCAGTCACAGAACATTTGTTTCAGGTGCCACCGAATACACTATGTACCTGATATAATTTGATATCAGAGTTGATTATTTCTATATTCTCTATCTTGGTACTTTTTTTTTAAGATTTTATTTATTTGAGAGAGAGAGCATGAGAGTGGGGAGGGTCAGAGGGAGAAGCAGACTCCCCGCTGAGCAGGGAGCCCAATGTGGGACTCGAACCTGGGACTCCAGGATCATGACCTGAGCCAAAGGCAGTTGCTTAACCAACTGAGCCACCCAGGCACCCCTCTATCTTGGTATTTAAACCCTTTATAAATATCTCCCATCTTTTTGGCTTTTATTTAAATTCTAACTTTGATATGGCCAGGGCAAAGTTTACATATATAAGTTCATATATAGATGTTTGGCTAGGGAAGATATTGAAGGAATAAGCCAAGGCCAAACAATAAGGACTATTGTAATGGCTTGTTTATCCTTTTTGGTGACCCAGAAACGTAGAGATATTGAAGGTTTTACTATGCGAATTACAGGATAAGATGGGCATTTTAGATTCATGTCTAGCAAATTAGAGAAAAAAAAAAGTAAAGGTAGGTTTGAGTGGGAGGTTAGAAGACCGTATATAATAAACATTCTTAAGCATGCAGGAAAGAGGAAGAAGTAATGTAGATGATGGATCAAGAACAGAGTAGGAAGAGATTACAAAGGAGACACAACTTAATGAAGAATCTAGACTACTTGTAGCCACATGACTTAACCATTCATTCCAGAAAATTCTTTGCTAGGAAGGTGTTGCTATAGTCAGATAATTACTGTCACTCTGCCTGTTTGTATCAGGAAGTTCTTGCAAACAAATTTATTTGAGTATTTTGCTCATCTGTGTAAATAGATCTCCCATTAAGATTACATTTTGTTCACCTGCAGAAATATCCTGCTTCTCAAATACCAGTTTGCTTTCAAAGCCTTCTCAAAACTCTTGCCATATTGAATTCCCAGATACTAAAATATTCTATAATGGATTTTGCACAATTCCAACCAATTCCCCATTTTGAAGAACCTGCCTAATACCACTTGAAGTTAGACTCCAGACTCTAAATATCCCTCCCTAACTTGCCTCTCCTGAGACACTATTGAGACTCTCAGGCAGTGTTCTCCCTTGCTGTGGTAAGTCAGATAAGCTCAGTTTTGCCTCATAAAAGTAATTTTCTGGTGATCTTTATGGAAGAGTTGACAGTCAGGGGTACCTACTGATTGCTTGGATAGACGGGTGAAGGAAATGGAAGGAGGCAAGGTGGTGTATATGAATTTCAAGGAAAAGGAGACAATAAGCAGTTTTCTGCTTTGATAATGAATGGGTATTGGTGTTCTTAAGTTATACACAAACAGTGACTCATGGAACACTACATCAAAAACTAATGATGTGATGTATGGTGATTAACATAACATAATAAAATAAAAGAAAGAAAGATGGGGAAGTCTGCTAAAGAACAATTTTGGGTCGACCTATTATGATGGCTAATTTTAGGTGTTAATTTGAATAGGGCTAACTACCTAGATGTTTTGTCACATACCGTTCTCTATATTACTGTGAAGGTATTTTTTAGATGAGAATAACATTTAAATCTGTAAACTATGAGTGAAAGTAACTGTCCTCCATAATATTGGTGAAGACCTTAATAGAAAACACACTCCTAAAAACTAATGATGTAATGTATGGTGATTAACATAACAATAATAAAAAAAAGAACCCCACACTCATGTCCCCTGAGAAAAATGCAATGCTGCTAGCCGACTGTGTTTTGACCTGAAATGCAGTATCAACTCTGTCCTGGGTCTTCAGCCTGCCAGACAATCCTGTAGATTTTGGCCTTGCCAGGACAATGGTGTATATATATATATATATATATATTCTTTACTATGTACTATATGTTATTGTACACACATGTACATAGCCTGTTGGTTTTGTTCCCTGGAGAGCCCTAATGCTCCTATCAATTAATTCATTATAAACTTGATTATTTATGTACTGAATACCTAGTAAGATTTGCTTTTTATCCTGAGTGAGGTTCCAAGTACTCTGCCTAGAATATGATACACTACCACACTACTATACAACACTAATGGTGAGCCAGATTATGAGATTTTGTTAGTTTACTTGGCTATTATTTCTATTCCATCTGAACTTTTCTCTAGATCAGTGTAAAGATCTACTTGTTTAAGAAAAAAAAGATTCTTGGTATCCATATTTTTGTTATGTTTAAGTACCTATCACTTATGTGCTTAAATTGTTACATGAAGCATGCTAAGGACATCACTCATTTTATAATTTAGTCATCAAAACTAAACAATGAGGTAAGTACCATGGTCATGTCCATTTTTGAGAAATTTGAGAAAATTGGGAAGAGTTAGGTTAACTTAAAATCTGCCCAACTAGACTGTTGAACAAATAGGTTTGAACCCAGACTCTGTGAGTCAGGGCTCATGTACTTAACCTATATGTCATAGTTCAAACTAATAAAAGAAATAACTTATATGCATATATTTTTTTAAGATTTTATTTATTTATTTGACAGAAAGATAGCACAAGTAGGCAGAGCTGCAGGCAGAGGGAGAAGGAAAGCAGGCTCTTCGCTGAGCAGGGAGCCCGATGCAGGGCTTGATCCCAGGACCCCGGGATCATGACCTGAGCTGAAGGCAGACGCTTAACCTGACTGAGCCACCCAGGCGCCCCTATATGCGTGTTTCTAAGTAAAACATGGCAGAGAAGAAAGATATGCCCATTATTAGAACTGAGTTTTCATCTTATTTCTGTTATACTTTGTCAACTTGTGTTTCAATTAACCTTTCTCGTCTTAATTGGAATAATTGGAATTAGACTAAATGCGCACTACTTTTTGGGAGCCCTTGAATAGTTCTCTGAAAACGTAGACATTTAACGTAATCTTGTCCGGCGCACCTGGACGAGATTTATACCTTCTAAGTAAGAGAAAAATATACCTCAGGTATGATTATATCAGTGAATATGCTATGTGGAAAAAATAATATAAAGAAAATGAAAGGCATGCACTTGTTTGTTGTGCATATAGTGTCTTTCTATGCAAACCATAAACTAGAGCTGTTTGTAGTAACAACCTAGCTTTTTTTTGGTGGTAGTAGTTGAGGCGGCTAGAAATAAATACCCTTTGGGTGAAATCCCTTGTTCCTTCTAACCTTTCTCAAATTCTTATTCTCTAGGTTTTTTAGTATTGCACATTCTCTCTATGAATAACTTATTTACAACTTAATGTGCTTTCAGATGTGTTTGAAGCTACTTACAATAAAAACACCAGACACAATAATAACATAAAACCATATGAAAACCTAGGCTAATTAAGCTACTGAAATTGAGTACTAGGAGTGGAAAAGCAAGAAAGATGCGGTGTGAGGGGCTAGAAAGTCAGCTTATACAGTAACGATGATCAAAATAAGGAAGCACGGCATTTTGTCAAGAATTATGAAAATGTGTGAGTTTTAAATCTAATTCTTAGCTCTTACCCTGAAAGAAATTTAGTTTATTTTTATTTACATGTATGTAATATGAGCATGTACATCAAAATCCGTAGCTACCATTAGAGTAACTACAATATACAGAAGATGATCTTGAAAGACAAAGACACAGAATACAGTAACAGACTAGTGCCGTGCAGAATCCTGGGTTGGTTCCTAAAATAGAAAAAGGATATCAGTGTTAGAACTGGTGAAAGCCAAAGGAGGTTTGTAGTTAGTTAATGTTACTTTTAATTTTGATAAATGTACAATGGTTATGTTAATGTTAGGAAACACTGAATGAAGGGTGTATAGAGATCTGAACCATCCTTGGAACTTTTATGTAAATTGAAAAATTACAAAAGCACAAAGTTAAAAAAACAAATTAATTATTTCATAGTTAATGAACTAATTATTGTGTATGTTAGTGTTTACTTGTTAGTAGAACATTAAGATAGCAGATGAAAGTTATATTTTCTTTCTATCCCACTGTGACCATGGGTTTTATTAAATAATTCTAAAGATACTACCTCAATCAGAGCCCATTTAGTGGTTCATCCAGGTCCCTGGAAAGAAGCAAACACTAGGAATCATAAGGAGTCAAAAAAAAGAAATGCAAAAGAGAAGGAAACAAGAAAGAAAACATTGCTGGCAAGAAGGAAAGGTGTCACACAGAAGCCTGCAATCATAAGGAATTCCTACTCAATAGAGTAAGAAAATAGTTTGGTAGAGGTTGGGGGAGGCATGGGTGTCTCCTGTGGAAGGGAATCCCTATGATGTACCGGTTTGAACTCCAAAAGCGTTTGCAAGATAAGGAAAATGCCACAGATAAGATTACCTAAATGAGCAAAGGAAGGAGGAAGGAAGGCAGGGAGGGATAGAGGGAAGACAATGATTATAGTTCCAGGAATCTTTGTGTAGAAAATCCACAGAACCTATACATGTTGACTACCTTCCAAAGAAAATGTGTTGTGCTATGATTTGCAGATAGCTCTTAACTTTTAGAGAGACCTCATTTTATAATCCATTTAGTATGAAAAGCAGACTGAGTAAAGTTAATCCTTACTTCACATCATATGTTAGCAATTTAAATGTCAGATTGATTAAAATTTTAAATGTATTAAGAAATAAAAGCATAAGAGAAAATTCATCAGAAATGCATGCTTACAGATTGAAGTATACTTTTGAGTTAAGAAAATAATGAATGATGTTGTGAATGAAAATACTGATAGAAAAAATTCCTGAATTGTAATACCACATATCAGTACACTTGGAATATACAAAAATTAAGGAAAAACCTCAAAATTAGTAATAACATATTTTATAACCAAAAGATAAATAGCTCTTATATGAGGACATTTTTAGATGAAATACAGAATTAAATATCACAAGAGTTTAAAAAAAGAGCCATGGCTTTGATTCACTGGGTCAACAAACTTGAAAATAAAAAAAATAAACTTGCCCCCACAGACACATACTCATGCTGGTAATCAAATTGACATACATACTGAAAGGGGAAATAATTGAACACTCACATGGCTAAGAGTATTTTGTATGTAATTCATGTCATTCTCACTCTCTTGGATATATAGTAATCCCTTGCTAACTAAAAGTACTACTTTCAGAATAAACTAGTTAATTTTATTTATTTAAGATTTTATTTATTCATTTGATGGGGGCGGGGCAGGCAGAGGGAGAAGCAGACTCCCTTCTGTGCACAGAGCCTGATGTGGGGCTCAATCCCAGGATCTGGGATCATGACCTGAGCTGAAGGCAGACGTTTAACCGACTGAGCCACCCGGGCATTCCAAGAATAAACTAGTTAATTGTAAATGCCTTAGATTTTTCTAGCTTTCTGTTCCTGCTCCATTGATATTTCTCTTTAGGGGCCTTCCACATGCTTTTTAAGATTTACTTGAATGTGTAGAATATTTTACAATTTGTCATAGTAACCTGCTTGTTACTATGACAACTTGTTTACTAACTTATTACTTTACTAGCTTGTTACTAACTTGTTCCATTTCCTTAGCCTTTAATGAGTCCTAGTGTATATTTGAATTATCTACTAATATTTTAATACTGAAACTTAGTGTTACTTTTCTCAAAATACTTTCAGGTGTTTATATACTTATCAGTATAACAAAGTTGTTTTCCATTTATTTCCATGTATACTACATGTGCTTTAAACTTATATTTCTTCTAGTAATTTCTGTGGTGTAATGTAGACCATATTATTTTACTGAAATATATATTTACATATGCATGTTTATGTATATTCAAAGTGTGCAGCTCAATCTGAACAAAATGAATTCACTGAGGTAATCAGCACATAGATGATGGAAGAGATTATTACCGGTAGCATAGTAATTCTGTTCATGGTCCCTGCTGGTCACTTACCACTTACCTAAAATGACTATTCGTGTCTTCAGTTATAATAGGCTAATTTTGCTTATGTTCATATTCTTTTTTAAACCTATTTAGTTACTTTAATTTTTTTTTAAAGATTTTATTTATTTATTCATGAGAGACAGAGAGAAAGAGAGAGAGAGAGAGAGACAGAGGGAGAAGCAGCCTCCCAAGGAGCAGGGAACCCGATGCAGGACTCGATCCCAGGACCCTGGGATCATGACCTGAGCTGAAGGCAGACACTTAACCATCTAAGCTACCCAGGTGCCCAGTTACCTTAATATTTTTAATATTATATTTTCATCTGCTTTGCCTCATCATTATGTCTTAAAATCACTAGTATTATCCATTCTTGTCCCAGAATGGTTAATGAGAATTCCCTCTCCTACCATGTGAAATATTAAGACTAGATTTACTATCCTGTCATATGCAACTAGAAAACTGTAAAAAATATATAAAACAATTCAGGCATCACAAAACAGCACAAGACTATGATCCCTGAAAGAAGGAATAAAACATATAAGGTCTCTAATCACCTGCCTTTCTGCCTAGAGACAGTTTCTGGTGTAAGTTTGGGAATTGAAGCAGAATTCAGAGCAGCAGAGGTGGCTAAAATTTTTAGGGGCAAAATACTAGACAGGAGGGAACTCTTCAAATAAAGAGTTACAAACATCTACATAATATTTTCTCTTGAATCTATTGCTGAATATAAGGCTGCACATATATGGGGTGAAACTGCATGAATCTGGGCAAGAATGACTGTGAGTTGTAAGACAAATGATTCCCAGAGCTCACAGAGAGTGGGAAAATGTTCACAAGTTTAAATGGGTCTGAGAAGAGAGACTTTTTTAAATAGCTGGACATTCAGAAGGAAGGATAAAAGAAATACAGAATAACAACAAAAAAGATTAGACAAATAATAAACACATAGTGAGATGGGAAATTTAAAACTATCATATTAATAATTGCATTAAATACAAATGGCCTAAACATTCCAATTAAAAAGCACTTTGTCATGGGATCCCTGGGTGGCTCAGTCGGTTAAGCATCTGCCTTCACCTCAGGTCATGATCCCAGGGTCCTGGGATCGAGTCCCACATCACTGGGCTCCTTGCTCAGCAGGGAGCCGGCTTCTCCCTCTGCCTGCCTCTCCCCCCCTGTTGTGCTCTCTCTCTCTGTCTCTCTGACAAATAAATAAATTAAATCTTTAAATATAAATAAATAAAAAGCACTTTATCAGATTGGATAAACATGTAACTATGTGCATAGAGAGGTTAAAAATGAAAACATGGAAATAAATGCACCATGCCAACATTAATCACAATGTAGTTGAAGTATTCTGTATTAAAAACTAAAAATCAGAGTGCATAACAAGAAAGTATTTTAACAGAGTAAGGAGGGACATTTCATGGTGGAAAAGTGATCAATTCATTAAAAAGACATGGTAATGCAATATTTGTGTGCACTAATAACAGATCTTAAATATATGGCACAAAAATGGACATAACTAGAAGGAGAAATAGACTAATCTACAAATATAGTTAAAGACTTTAACATTTCTCTCAGTAATTGATAGAATAAGTAGACAGAAAGGCAGTATAAATATAGAAAACCTGAATAATACTATCAAATGCTGCTGCCCATGACCCAAAAGCCCCCATGCAAAGTCCCAGCTTACACGGAGGAACTTCTGTGCTGGCACATTAACTGTACTGGACCTACGGGGACACTGCCACCCCCAGGGTTTGTCTGGAAAGGCTGAGCACAAACCTCTTAGGTCCTAGAAACTGGTGCCATAGAGGGAATTTTTGGAACAAAGGAAGTCAGAGATGGGAAAGAATCAATAGATTAATTGTTTAGCTTTCTCTTTCCCAATACCCCAGATTGTTTGATCTGCTGTAGTATTGTACAGGATTGACTGATACCTTCCTTGTAAAACTGGCTAGCTGAGTAATGCAGCCCTTTGTAATTGTTCTCCTTTCTTTTGAAACTTATTTTCTTATTACCCTCCCTTTTTTTCTCTAAGATTGCACAGCCCCTCTCTACAAGTGTTACCATTTAAGTGTTCACTTTAGGCTCTGTGTTCTAGATTAACTGACCTAAGGAAATTGAAAAGAAAATTGTGAGTGCTTTTTTCCCACCACATCTCCACATGTGTAATATCAAAATATGTTAAAATATCACCTTGAACTTGCTCATGTTTGATACCTGAGAAATTCCCATCTTCTCCTCTCCTTTAGTTATGTCAATGTAAACAGCAAATTATGTGGTTACATTTCTTCATTGTTTGGCCACTTCTTGTCCAGCATAGCTACTTAATGAAATATCCACAAATCAGGAACCTTGAACTAGAAAAGCACTTTCCCCCTGTGTGTTTAGTAAAGAGTTCAACAAAATCTGGGCAGTCTGATATTTGGATTACTCTCCTTGTCCTTATCATGCTAGAGTTGTTCTTGGTTTTTAGTTTGAGTCTCCATAATGTACACTGTACCTGGACATCCCCGTACAAACTGGCCCCACCTGCCCATGACTTGACCACATGTCTTATTTCTACATTTTTTTAAACCATTTCTGGTTTCCCTTTTTACTTTGTCACTCTTTGGCTTATGTCCTCTCATATCTCCTGTTTGGAACTGTGAATTTAAGCCTGAAACTCAGAGACATTAAATACAACAGTCTCCCTCATCTGTGGTTTCACTTACTGTGGTTTCAGGCAGTCAGCCTTGGTCCCAGAGCAAATGACTCTCCTGCTGGACAAATTGTCAGAAGGTCAGTAGTAGCTCAGTGTTTCATGAGTATGCCTACATCATTCATCTCATTTCATCTCATTAGGTAAGCATTTCAGCATCTCACGTCATCACAAGAAGGGTCAGTATAGTACAATGAGATATTTCGAGAAAGGGAGATATTACGTTCACATAACTTTTATTACAGTATAATTGTTCTATTTTATTATTAGTTATTGTTAATATCTTACTGTGCCTAATTTATAAATTAAACTTTATCATAGGTATGTATGTGTAGGAAATAACATAGTCTATGTAGGGTTTGGTACTATCTGCAGTTTCAGACATCCACTGGGGGTCTTGGAATGTATCTCCCACAGATAAAGAAGGACTACTGTCCATTGAATTGCATGTGAATGATGCTCCTGGAGTATTCTAGAAATGAGGCCATGAATATAAAACTAGGCATTAAACATGAGTTATATCTGTAAAAGAAAGAAAACTGACTCACATTACTTTTGAAAGCACAGGCATCATTTTACCTCTATGATCACCTTTAAGACATAAAAGCCAATATTAATATAACCTGTCACATACTAACTTTGTCATTTTTATCATAACGTGTACAATCCATAAAGAATTGAATTTCATTTTCTGAGCCATACCTTGGACTCACTCTGCCTTAAAAGGACCTTTAGTTTTTGGGAGCATGACTGTATCAAAGCTCCAGAAAATTTTGTATTAGGGTTTATGACACTGGATAATGAGAAAAACATAAAGACTGTTTCAGGTATATTAAAACCATTCCAGCATGGTTGATGATACTATTTCAATCTGTTTGATTTATTTAAAGCTTGTAGTTCAAACTTTTTCAGGACAATGTACCACTGCAATCTTCATTTACATAATATTAACATTTAGTTAGTAGCAGTGAAGTAGATTTATGGTGTAGAAAATACCTCAGCTGATGACAAATAATAGAAAAAAAGAGTTCAGATATAGGTGGTTAAATTTTTATTTAGTTTTTAATTTGAAATCTTGGATTGGTTTTACACAATATAAAAAAGGAAATGAAGGGCTCTCTATAACCTGAAGGTTTTGGTTAAATACATATTATTCTCTGTACATATAGAAAATATGAAAAAGGAGATGAAGGGCTCTCCATAGCCTGAAGGTTTTGGTTAACAAGAGAGAAAAACATTTTTTTTGTTGTTGTTTTTGTTTTTTAGTGAAGTCTGGTAGACTTGGTAGTAAGTTCATTAAACCTTGACTTCTATAATTAAAATAATATGTATTTTCTCACATACAAGTATTAACTTAATCATTTTAGCTTAGTATTATATAATGGATAATTTAATTGATATTTCTAATTTTTCTACTCTTTTAATGCCATAAAATCATCTGAATGTAATCAACCCTGAGTTATTAAGTAAGCTTGATAGGTGAAGAGTATAGTGTGGTAAGAAAGCACAGCGATAGGAAACAGGATAAAAATGTAATTAACTCAGCACACCTTTCTTTCTTATTTTATATGAATTCTAATGATATGTAGTGTCTTCATTACATTTCTTTAAAAACATTATTTTGAGATAATTGCAGATTCACAGGCAATTGTAATAAATAATATAAAAAAGATCCTATATGTCCTGTTCTCAATTTCTTTCTTTGTTTTTTTTTAAAGATTTTATTTATTTATTTGACAGAGAGAGACACAGCGAGAGAGGGAACACAAGCAGGGGGAGTGTGAGAGGGAGAAGCAGACTTCCCGCCCAGCAGGGAGCCCGATGTGGGACTCGATCCCAGGACCCTGGGATCATGACCTGAGCCGAAGGCAGATGCTTAATGACTGAGCCACCCAGGCGCCCTGTTCTGTACTCAATTTCCCCAGTAGTGATATCTTGCACAACAATATCAAAACCGGGAAACTGGCATTGAAAATCTACCGAGCTTATTCAATTTCACTAGTTTTATATGCACTAATTTGTTTGTAAGTGTGTAATTTAGTTATATGCATTTTATTCCGTGTGTTTCTTTTATCCACCACCACAGTCAAGATACAGAATAGTCCTATAGCAAGGTTCCTTCACACTACTATTTTATAGACATTGCCATCTTCCTCCCTGTTCCCCACCTGCCAATCCTTAGCAACCATTAAATATTTTCTTCATCTGATCTACAATTTTGTGATTTTTAGAATGCTATATAAAGAGAATTATATAGTATAAAGCCTTTTGAGACTGTTCTTTTTAACTCACCATAACTCGCTTGTGATTAGTTTGTTCCTTTATATTGCTGAGTAGAATTCCATGGTGTGGATGTACCATAATTTGTTTAATCATTGACTTGCTGAAGGACATTTCAGTTGTTTCTAGTTTTGAGCTATTGTGAAAAAGCTGTTATGAACATTCATCGGTTCAAACAGGTTGTTGTTTGAACATAAGTTGTCATTATCTGGGATAAAGGCCCAAGAATGTAAATGCTGGGTCTTTGGGTAAGCACATATTAACTTTTATAAGAAACTGTCCTATTATTTTCCAGAGTACCTGTACAAATTTACTTTCCCACTATAAATGGATGAGTGATCCTATTTCTCTACATTATTGCCAGCATTGATGCCATCCCCACATTTAAATTTTAGACATTCATGTAGTGATATGTTCTTGTGGTTAAGTTACATTTCCCTGATGGGTAATAATGTTGAACATCCTTTTATGTGGGGTTTTTTTTTTTTCATTTTTACATTCTCCAGTAAAATGCTTCGTATCTTATGCCCATTTTCTAATTAGATTGTTGATTTTTTTAAAATTGTTGAGCTTGATAGTGGTTTATATATACTATAAACTATTTTTTGTCAGATATGGTTTGAAAATATCTTTTTCTCAGTATGTAGCTTGTCTTTTAAAACTTTCAACGGGTCTTTTGCAAAGTATATGTGTTTATTACTGATAAGATTGAATTTGCCATTTTTCCTTTTATGGATCATGTCTTTGGTGACAAGTCTAAGAACACTTCTCCTAGCCCTAGGTCCTGAAAGATTTCCTATTTTATTTTTCCTAAAAGTTTTAAATTTTATGTTTTACATTTAAGTCCATGATCCATTTTTAGTTTATTTTGTATAATTTGTGATTTTTTTTCTTAAAGTTCTATAATTTTGGTTTATATTTTTACCTTAGTTCTTTAATTTTAATAAAATATTTTAAAATTTGCAATAGGAAAGGATTTTAAAATATTGTTACTAATTTTTAGATTTATCATATGGTGGTCAGAGAATCCATTTATAATATTTTTACTTACACTTGTCAATTTTTTTGTGATATGATATTTGGCCAATTTTATGATTGCTCCATGTATACACAGCTAACAAATGGCATAATGTGGATAAAATACCCAAGGGCTGGTCTTAAAACTCTGTGATCGTAATCATTATATTTTGCTGCATAGCCAAGAAACCAAGGATATCCTGCTCAACTGTTAAAAATACTGAGTTATATCTATCTTCCGACCTGCCTACCCACCTGTCTATCATCATTATTTATCCATGGGGTTGAAGGAATGTTTATTTTATGCTATTATATAAGCAAAATAAAAAGGAGAGAGTAATGTATGTAGAGAGGTCCCATTTTTATATTATGTGTAGGCATATGTGTGCTTGAGCAGGGAAAAAAATAGTTGTGTTTGAGCGGGGACATGTGTATGCTTATACATATACATCAAAGAGTGGACATGGCTTACTTTTTTGAGTGTAGAGTTGGGGATTGGAGGACAAGAGGGAAAATACTAACTTTTTCCCTATAAATTTCATTTATAAAGATATATTGTGATGTATTATACTCATCTTATTTTGATAGATACTTTTGTTCAGTGGTAGAATTGGGGATTGGAGGATAAAAAAGTCAATTAAATTTTTCTTTATAAATTTCATTTCTGAAGATGTATTTTGTTGTACTATATTTATCTTCTATTTGGTACTTTAAAAAAATCAAAGTGGGAATGAAGCTCAGAACATATTTCTCTGATTTATTTAAAATCATAAAAATTAAACAGGTTTATCTAAATGGGTTTTTAAATTTGTCTTTTTATTTTTTACGTGGATTTTCATAAAATTAATTTTAGGCATGAAAATGGTCTTAAAAAAAAGAAAATGGTCTTATTTAGTATGCAGTCTAACTTACACGTTTTATAGATAAAATAATAAGAGTTTGAACCCCATCTTTCATTTTACTCTGTCGGGTCAATTCAGTATTAAATTGTACCATGTGTTTTCTTTTACAGTTAAAAACAAATTACCTAAGTTTTTGCAATTATTAAAGTTTGCCAAGCATACATGAATCATAAATGTAGAGTTCTTTTAATTAAAAACTATCATTTGACAATGGTTCTCAAATATAGACACAACACCTGATAAACATTTACAGAGAGGTAACTTGATGACGTTTAAATCACTGATCCAAAATAATTCTTCTCAAAGATTTTGTATATTCAACTAATAACTGGCAGTGTCACTCGTGCTGGGTGGCAGTCATGATAATGATTACAGCTAGAAATATATTAAGAATAAAAAAACCACAATAGTAGTTCTTCAGTTAGTAGCAATTTTTCTATGAAGAAAAGGTTGAAACTGACCATTACCTCATGAAATTTTGAATTCCTTGGATTGAATCCATATTTCGAAAGGATTTCAATTTGACTTCATCAAGTTAATTTGGGTTCAAAAAATGAATCTTATTAGGCTTACTCCAACCCATTTCAAGTCAGAATCTCAGACTAAAGAATAGATTTCCAGGGCGCCTGGGTGGCTCAGTTGGTTAAGCGACTGCCTTCGGCTCAGGTCATGATCCTGGAGTCCCGGGATCGAGTCCCACATCGGGCTCCCTGCTCGGCGGGGAGTCTGCTTCTCCCTCTGACCCTCTTCCCTCTCGTGCTCTCTATCTCTCATTCTCTCTCGCTCAAATAAATAAATAAAATCTTTTAAAAAAAATAAAGAATAGATTTCCAGTAGTGTAATCACTTGTTACCTCTGGCAGGCAGTCTGGGAAGTATTTATTTCCTATGCTTAAGCTTTTTGCACTTCTTAGTTTGATAATATGTATTTAAATAACACTTAGTTCTAGAAATGTAATAAATGCCTATGAATTTGCAAAATTATATGGATGATTATCTTGTAACTTTTTTTTTTTTAAAGATTTTATTTATTTATTCATGAGAGACAGAGAGAGAGAGAGAGAGAAGCAGAGGGAGAAGCAGGCTCCCAAGGAGCAGGGAGCCTGATGTGGGACTCGATTCCAGGACCCTGGGATCATGACCTGAGCTGAAGGCAGACGCTTAACCATCTGAGCCACCCAGGCGCCCTTGTAACTTTAAATGTTTCCAATACCAAAAAGCCTAATTTAGTACTATTTTATCATATTTTATTTTTACTTTATTTTATATAACTGACATAACATTCTGTACATTTAAGGTGTACAATGTGTTGATTTGATACATTTATATATTGCAGCATGATTACCAAGTTGAAGTAGCTAACATATCTATCACATCGCATAATTATCATTTCTTTTTTGTGGCAAGAACAATTAAAATCTGATCTCTTCACAGCACTGAAATGTATAATGTATTATTGCTGATTATAATCACTATTTTTTTGTAAATATTTATTTTAAAATTTACTTTTAATGCAAATATTAATTTTATAACCATTCTAACTGTTAAGAGTTAGAAATTTGGAGTGAGATTTTTGTTTTAATAATTAACATGTGATTTGTCTTTTTTGTATTGGACAGTGTTTCTGTTTCATGAGTCATAGAATTGCTTTAAATATAAATTCCTACATCTTTCATACTATAACATTGACTGGGTAATTATGTTATGTAGTATTTTTAGGGAATATCAGTTTTTCATGGTGTTAAATTTAATTTTCCTACATTAAATATGTAAGATATGTGTATAGAAGTATGGAAGTTTCTCATCACAATGAAAATGAAACTAGAAAAATAGACCAAAAAAAAAAAAATGGAAAGATACTATGGGACTTAAATTTGAGCTTTAGCAGGTAGTGATTCCAAAGGCTTGGATGATTTTTCTTCTGGTAATCAATTTCTACATATTAAATTAACCAAAAAATGTAGTGGCTTAAAACAGCAATCATTTTATTATATCTCTCAGGAATTGAGGCAGGGTTTAGATGGGCTATTTTTCTACTTCACAAGATACAAACTGGAGTCATTGGATGGTAATTTGCTGGCAGCCGGCCTGATGTGGAGGATCCAATATGGTTAAAATCATATACTTAGTACTGTAGGAGTTGTGGCTGGAAGCTAGGTTCAGCTGGGTTCCTCTTCCAACCCATGTATTCTTAGGGCCTCTCAACCAGCAGACTGGAGTGCGCAGTGACCAAGACAAAGGTTCTATTACTCTTATAAGGTAGGTCTGGAACTGGCACAGTGTCTTACCGGCTTTACTTTATTAATCAAGAAACTAACAGAGCATCACAGATTCAAGGAGAGCTTCCAACAACATTTTTCTTTCAGGGTTTTTACCAACAGTTTTCTCAAGTGTCTTCCAGTTATCATTAACAGTCTCCTTGAGACCTTCAATGGCTTTTGCATGGGACCCTTGGCTCCCATGAAATGCACACATACATATTCACACTCCATGTTCAACTAGGTTTGGGAAATAGTACATATTGTATTTCCATGTGAGGATTCATAATATTCTTTCCCATATCAAAGCTTTTGAGGAATCTAGGAAATCTTTTCATTTTTAAATTTTATTTAAACCAGTTTTTCCCAAATATTTTTGGAGGTATATATGTATGTATGTATTTATTTACTTGCCAGAGAGAGACAGCAAGAGAGGGAACACAAGCAGGGGTAGTGGGAGAGGGAGAAGCAGGCTTCCCACCTAGAAGGGAGCTCGATGCGGGGCCCTATCCCAGGACCCTGGGATCATGACCTGAGCCGAAGGCAGACGCTTAATGACTAAGCCACCCAGGCGCCCCTGGAGGTTTTTTTTGTTTGTTTGTTTTTAACATAATGTAACATTGAACAATTGAGAGTAACTTTTTTTTTTAAGATTTTATTTATTTATTTGACAGAGAGAGACACAGAACAACTTGATACCAATAATATTTAAAAAAAATGTCCTTCAACCATTTCTGTTTTCCAGAGTTTTAGCTTTTCCCATCATAATGGGATTCTTTACATTTAATACTCCTGGTTCCCTTCCTCATTCTTTGGATTCTTCTAGAAATTAGAACACTATAGGACAAGACAATTAATTTGTATTATTTTCATATATTATTTTTTGTTTATGCCTTAAAAGCTTTATTGTCATATTTTCATAACACACTAGTATAATGTTGTATTTTACTAAACTAAAAACTATAGCTTAGAAAATGTATGTGGATGTGTTTTGTGTAGTTTTGCGCATGCTACTCCCTTAAGAAAGAGCTAAAAATAGTTATGATTTTAAATGCCACTTATTTTTCCTTTCCAGTAAACATATCTAATCCAGTATGCTAGTTTTAATCTATTTCTAGTCATAATATACTTTGAATAAACGGACCCACTATTTTGCACAGTATACTCAGCACTTAGGGAAATGCAAAATGTTTAATGAAAATGGACTCTACCATGTATTTTTAAAAATATTAAAATTATTTTCCTATATCAAGAACAATATGTTGTTATAGTGATAACTCCTAGTTATGAATTAAATTGTCTTGCTAAAACTTCTCCTTTTACACATTAAGGATGTTGATCCAAAGAGATTAAGACCCTTGTCTCATGTGACTTGCTAGTCAACAGTTCTGATAATGCTAGAATATAAGTTTCTTTTATCAACTTATTCCACTTAAATATTGCCATCCTGTTTCTTTCAGAGACAGAGACTCAAAGTAGCATTAATTTAAAAAAATTCATTAATCAGGTATATATTTTAAATTATTGTAAAGCCACTTAATTTCATAGAAATTAGATAAACATTTAAAAGATTTGGATTACTCCATAGTATTTTATTTTTTTATTTTGTTTTAATCCTGAAGTGAGGACATTTGCATCAATATTATCTTTTTGTTCAATTCAGTTATGTGAATTTGACTTTATAAATAAAACTAAGCATTACTCTTTATTTTCAAATGGTATAAACCTTGATTTTTTTATGCAAATTCTAAGAAAGATCATAAAATAAAAGATATTGCCTACTTTTTATCATTGTACAAGCAGCCCCATACTTCTACGAAGTCAGCATCATATCTTAATTGTAGATGAATAGTTGGCATATTTTTTTGTTTAATTAGGTGTTTTTAAATCAATATTAAAAACAATTGACTTATAACCAAACTGAAACTCGAAATTAACACAATGAAAAAAGAAAAACTGTCTTAGGCTGGTTTCTATGAAATGATCACTAATAATTGGAATTAGAGCCAATTGTCTACTTTGTACAAAAGTTATAATTGTACATAATAAATTATATCTGAGGTTATTAGTCTGGTTTCTCATTAACACAAATGTCATATAATGTCAAAAGCAAATCACTGACATATGCACTTTGAAAGAATGATGGGGGGATATTTTATTGAACAAAGAAACATTGTGCTAGATCTATATTTGTCTATAAATTTAAGATTGCTTAACATTATTACTTTCAATTAGACTCACCTAACCCTTGTCCAACTCCCCTAAGTCCTGTAAACTCAAGATGACTGTAGTGGGAATAGCAATGGGGTGGTGGAGAGAGACTTACTGGCTACACTAGCAGTACTGATGCTTAACTAATAATAAAACCTTCTGTGGCATCATCAGTGGCTAACATTTTGCTGAACAAGCTAGTCTGACACTCAAAATTCTTTTTTTTTGAATTAACATATAATGTATTATTTGTTTCAGGGGTACAGGTCTGTGATTCAACAGTCTTACACAGTTCACAGTGCTCACCATAGCACATACCCTCCCCAATGTCTATCACCCAGCCATCCCATCCCCCCCCTCCACTCCAGCAACCCTCAGTTTGTTTCTTGAGATTAAGAGTCTCTCATGGTTTATCTCCCTCTCTGGTTTCTTCTTCTTTTCATTTTTCCCTCCGTTCCCCTATGATCCTCTGTCTTGTTTCTTAAATTCCTCATATCAGTGAAATCATATGATACTTGTCTTTCTCTGATTGACTTATTTCACTTAGCATAATACCATCTAGTTCCATCCATGTCCTTGCAAATGGCAAGAGTTTGGTTTTTTTGATGGCTGCATAATATTCCATTGTATGTATATACCACATCTTCTTTATCCATTCATCTGTTGATGGACATCTTGGCTCCTTCCATAGTTTGGCTATTGTGGACATTGCTCCTATAAACATTGGGGTGCACATACCCCTTCAGATCACTACATTTGTATCTTTGGGGTAAATACCCAGCGGTGCAATTGCTGGGTCATAGCGTAGCTCTATTTTCAACTTTTTGAGAAACCTCCGTGTGGTTTTCCATAGTGGCAGCACCAGCTTGCATTCCCACCAAAAGTGTAGGAGGGTTCCCCTTTCTCTGCAACCTTGCCAACATCTGTCATTTCCTGACTTGTTAATTTTAGCCATTCTGACTGGTGTGAGGTGGTATCTCATTGAGGTTTTGATTTGGATTTCCCTGATGCCGAGCGATGTTGAGCAATTTTTCATGTGTCTGTTGGCCATTTGGATGTCTTCTTTGCAGAAATGTCTGTTCATGTCTTCTGCCTATTTTTTGATTGGATTATTTGTTCTTTGGGTGTTGAGTTTGATAAGTTCTTTATAGATTTTGGATACTAGCCCTTTATCTGATATGACACTCAAAATGCATTTTTGTTATTTATTTTATTTTTTAAAATTTAATTTAATTTTATTATGTTAGTCACTATACCATACATCATTAGTTTTTGATGTAGTGATCCATTTTTCATTGTTTGCATATAACACCCAGTGCTCCATGCAGTACATGCCCTCCTTAATACCCATCACAGGGCTACCTCATCCCCCCTCCCCCCTCCCCTCTAAATCCCTCAGTTTGTTTCCCGGAGTCCATAGTCTCTCATGATTCATCTCCCCCTGTGATTTCCCCCCTTCATCTTTCCCTTCCTTCCTCTAATGTCCTCCATGCTATTCTTTATGTTCCACAAATAAGTGAAACCACATGATAATTGACTTTCTCTGCTTGACTTATTTCACGTAGCATAATCTCCTCCAGTCCCATCCATGTTGATGTAAAAGTTGGGTATTCATCCTTTCTGATGGCTGAGTAGAATATCCATTGTATATATGGACCACATCTTTATCCATTCATCTGTTGAAGGGCATCCAAAGGCTAGTGAAGCAAAAGCAAAAACGAACTTTTGGGACTTCACCAAGATTAAAAGCTTCTGCACAGCAAAGGAAACAGTCAACAAAACAAAGAGACAACCTGCAGAATGGGAGAAGATACTTGCAAATGACCCTACAGACACAGCACTGATTTCCAAGATCTATAAAGAACTTCTCAAACTCAACACCCAAAAAACAAATAATTAAGTCAAAAAATGGTCAGAAGACATAAACAGACACTTCTCCAAAGAAGACATACAAATGGCTAACAGACACATGAAAAAATGTTCATCATTATTAGCCATCAGGGAAATTTAAATCAAAACCACATGGAGATACCACCTTACACCAGTTAGAATGGCAAAAATTGACAAGGCAAGAAGCAAGAAATGTTGGAGAGGTTTGTGGAGAATGGGGAACCCTCTTACACTGTTGGTGGGAATGCAAGTTGGTACAGCCACTTTGGAAAACAGTGTGGAGGTTCCTCAAAAAATTAAAAATAGAGCTATCCTGTGACCCAGCAATTGCTCTCCTGGGTATTTACCCCAAAGACAGAGATGTAGTGAAAAGAAGGGCCATATGCACCCCAATGTTCACAGCAGCAATATCCGCAATAGCCAAACTGTGGAAAGAGCCGAGATGCCCTTTAACAGATGAATAGACACTGAAAATTCTTTTTAAAAAGTTCCAACTTGCTATTTTGTTTGTTTTAATCATTTAATTTGAAGTGAAGGGACATATTTGATTTAAAAGTCAAATAGCATAAAACATGTATCACCTAAACAGTGTCCTGTGCCACCTCTCACCCCAAATTCCATTTTTAATTATTTCAGTTTTCTTTTAGTTGGTTGTTATCTTCACAGAAGGAAATACTGGCTTTTACTACTTCTATACTTAAGTATACTAATTATCTATTTTCCTAGTACAAGATGAAAGCATCACATTGGTTTCTATTTCCACTCATTAGTGTTCTGAAATTTCATAATCATGTGCTTGAAATGTGTTTATGTTTGCTCATTTATTTTGCAAGAATCTCAGTTGGCCATTTCAGTCTAGGAAGTCCTATTTTTCATTTGTCAGTATTTTGAAAAACACTAGTATTTGATAATTTTCCCTTTCCAGTTTTTCTGGTATTTGTTTTGCTTATTTTTCTTGATAATCCCAGAATTTGGATACTAAATCTGGCCTGATCCTAATCTTTTAATCTCCTAACACTCTTCTGTCCTGTTTTTTTTTTTTTCTGTTTTATTGTCTAGACAATTTCCTTTAGTTTTTTTCCCCAACCCTTTAAACTTAATTTTAAATTTTATTTAATTAAAATGTAATTTGATTTTCTACAGTATTAAATACATAGTGTGTGTGTGTGTTTATCCTCTCCATGCAACGTTCTCCCAATATTTTTCTTTTTTCTTTTTTTTTTTTTTGTTCTTTTTGTCTTTGGTTTGTCTCTGTTTTTTGTTTTAGTAGCTTCCTTTGAATGTCTGCTGATCCTTTCCAGTCTGTTCACACTTAAATGAAAGGAACAAAAAAATGTCTAAGTAGATTCATATGTGGGTGTTTCCTGTGCCTTGTTGGCTTTTCTGTGAAGTGATTAAGCCGTGGCCTGACAAACCTAACATTGGCTTTTTGAGGGCTTTTCTCTTGGATCAGTTTCTCCAGGGAAGGGTGTGTTTCCATATCAGATAGACATTCACAAATCTTCCTGTTTTCATATTGATGACTGAGCCTGTCCTCTACTATATCTGCTATCCTAGTATTAAGAACCTCTCAACTTCAATTTCTTCAGAAAATAATGGTTTCACTTTTGAACATGGGACAGACATGCTCTTTGGACTTTTGGGTGGGGGATGAAATATGATTATATGCCTGCTCTTTACATTGAATTGATAAATTCTCTTGTTTTGAGACTCATCCTTCTCTTTTGTCATATAAGGTAACTGGAGCCCAAAGCTCCTCTGTCTTGAGTGATTATTTTGGATAATCCATTTTGCTACTCAGGGGCATTTACATTTTTTTTTAAAGATTTTATTTATTTACTTATTTGACAGAGAGACACAGCGAGAGAGGGAACACAAGCATGGGGAGGGGGAGAGGGAGAAGCAGGCTTCCCACTGAGCAGGGAGCCCAATGCTGGACTCGATTCCAGGACCCTGCATCATGACCTGAACCGAAGGCAGACGCTTAGTGACTGAGCCTCCCAGGTGCCCCGGCATTTCCATTTTTATTATGCAGGATTTAACCTGTTCAGGTACCAGGTAAATTGTCACTCGTACATTTACCTTCCATACTGCAAAATTTGCTAGTGTATTTCAATCCCTGTTGTCTCTACTTCTATTTATCTTTTGAGTTTATCCTTCAAAGATTTATTTTAATACCATTTAGTTTTAGGAAGAAGTAGAGATAATTTCATATGTTTAATTTACCGTGTTTAACATGAAAATCCCAAAGTATATCTCAGCTTTATTTTCTATTTTTATACTCTCTATTGTTAAAGTGTGTGGGTGTGGGTGTGCGTGGGCATGTGTGTTTCGGTGAAGGAGTATACATAAAAAAGAATCACTTTACTCTGTTTATATTTCTACTATGGAGATGATTATATTCTATTTTACAGTATGGTGACAAGTATACTTAATCATATTCTTCGGCTTCAGGCCTTCTTTATACAAAACAATATTCAGGTATCTTTGAATCACTTATAGAGATAGCTGGCATACAGAGGCAGTAAAAATGATAGGTCAATTAACACGTTATACAATAAGGAGAGATTTAGATTTGTCACTCTTAAAAATCAAGTATTGAATTTTGGGTTCCTTTAACGTGGGGTGTTACATCATTGAGATTTTATTATATAACCAGTTGCTTAAACATTTTCCTTTTTATAATCACTCACACAACTTTGTGGCACCTGAATACCGATTTTGGTTTGGCTTGGTAGAGGCAGCTCAACTGGTACAGCTCTGCATTACATATCTCTCATCCTTATCCCAATATCTTAAGTTAGCCAGTCATGCACATGATAGAAGCATGTGAAAGAAAGATGCGGTTAGTACCACTGTCTCATCCTCAGTTCATAGATCTTCATGCATTTGGATTTCACACAAAAGTACCTTTTTGCTTGTCAGCACATACAGTGGCGTTAATACGTCCAAAGAGAATGAATAAAGATACTAGATGGTGGGAAAAATATACATTAGGAATAATCAGTAATACAAAGATTGTTCTTCAAGCCATTAATGTTTTTCTCTTTTCAAATTCCCCAATATTATATCATTGTTTGTCATTGGATTCATAGACATTTTGAATTTGAACTAAGGCATTGACATTCATACTTGACTAATAATAAAATGCCTTCATATCAGTCTTTAGTCAGATAGTAAGTGTTCTATACTTAGCATTTGGTTTAAGTTATGACTTACAAAGAATATTACATATGGAAGGGGGATATATACTCATCTGGGATAATCCACACATTTTTTTGGTAAAGAGGATCAGGGTTCAGAGACTGAGCATTTAACGAATGTCAGAGCAGAAAGTAAACTCTCTTTTCATGAGTCATATAGAAGCATTTATTGTGACCAGAATTCAACATTATATTAGACTTTTTTATACTTTCAATTTAAATTTTTAATTTCAAGTTAAAATTAAGTTGACTTTTCGAAAAGACTATTGGAGAAATTTGACTTTAATTATGAAAATAATACAAATTTATTTTTATAAAGTGTAAAAACTCTTGTAAATACTGAGAAGGAAATAGAAAAATTCTCATAATCAAATGACTTTGTTTTTTTTCAGATGAACCAAATATTTCATCCAAATTAAAATCATTCATTGGTTAAAGAAAGTGCAGCACAGGGAGATTCATTTGTTTATCAAGAGATGAGACTCTTAAAACCTCTCAAGAATAAGCTTCATTGTTCTCAAATATAGGCACAAGCTCCACCAGTTTATGGGGCTGGAAAGCATTAAGATCAGACTAGGACCAAAAAATTGTAAAATAAAGGTGATTTTAAACTTATTTTATTCTTTCTGATGCTCCCTTTACAGAAGATTGATTTCATAAAATACTTTACTGCCTTTTATGGTGGGAATGTTTTAAGACATTTATTTGTAAGGCTTGTAAGGATTTATAAACATTATGTTTTAATTGTTGTTGTAAGACTGATGTATTATGGCTGTTGCTTTCCTCTCTTTTAGTTCAATAAATCTCCAAGTCATATCCCCCAGACTTTGGGTTGGCCATTTTAATATACAAGCCGTGATTTTTTTCCCTGACCTTGTATAAGAAATAGGAAGGAGGAACAAAGGCCTGGAACATATTAAATAATTAATATTTTCTGGTATCTAATATATAGTATTAGATATAGGTTATTAGATAACTAGATCATCTAATATAAATTAGATAATAGATTATTATCTATTATCTATTATAGATTAGATATAGACAATTTAAAAATAAAACGTTAAGATGTTAATACTGATCAATTGTGAAAGATGAAGAAATACTATTTTAAACTTATAGTTTCACGGTCTTAACATTTTTATCTACTTTAAATATTTAGTAGTGATTTTTACCTTATTATTTCACACATATGAACATTAATATGCTGACAATAAATTGACTTTAAAAAATAGGGCTGCCTGGGTGGCTCAGTTGGTTGTGTCTGACTCTCGGCTTCGTCTCAGGTCATGATCTCAGTCAGGGTCATGGAATTGAGTACCATGTTGGGCTCTGCACTCAGTGTGGATTCTGCTTGAGATTCTATCCCTCTTCCCCCCTCCCTGCTTGTGTGCACATGCTGTGTCTCTTTCTCTCTAAAAATAAATAAATAAAATCTTAGAAAAAAATAAAATGTTAACATGTTCAGTCACAGTATAAAAACAAAGCTGAATTTGCAATATCTTGTCAATTTGAAGTTAGAGTATGGAATAAAATCTACATATTAACTGTATGTTTATAGATCCATAGTTCTCCTTTCTCTCAAAACCATCCACACTATCCTACTGTTTTCATGAATGGTATTTAGCTTAATTCAATAAAAAAGGTTTGCTTTGAGTCTAGTACTTTGAGTGTAACACCATATTAAAAATGATTAAGACAATTTAAGTAATAAAAAAAATTTTATTTAACGTTTCATGAAGTAGGTGGTCTCCTTTTGGAGAACTGCACAATAGGGCAGAAGGCAGGAAAGATTTATAGGAAAAAAGAATAAAGAACAAGGAAGAGAAAATACCTAATTGGCTAAGGCTTCATAGTCAGCTTTGTTTGTGGTGAGAAGGCCCAGAGTTGACCTGGCATTTGGGAATTGGTTAACTAAATGCACTGTGTGTCTGGACAAGGGGAACCTTTATAGGGACATGAAAGTTATCTAAGTTTTGGTTTGCTGATGTGGCACCCCAGGCAGGAGTGGCTCCATCTTGGGCCTAAAAATTTTTTTTAACAACTGTCATGGGTATACCATACCATGAGATCATAACAAATTTCCTACCAAGTAACATTTCATCTTAATTGATGACATCCATGCACCTGATTTTATTCTATCAATTCTTTTATTAATCACCAGCTATATGCTTCATACATAATGAAAAATGTATGATCATAAAGCAGTAATAGATTTTGATGATGAATAAAATAATCAGCCAGATAAGGGAAATATTTGGAAAGTTAAATTGAAAGCTGATTGCTGAATAGAACAAGTCTCTGGATTTGTGCATGTAAATTCCTCTTTGTGTGTGCAGAACCCCTGGGTTTGTTCAAAAAAGCACTTTTATGTAGAAGACATTGGTAATTGTGGATTGACTACCTTGGTTCATGGAAATAATTTTTAAATAAAGTTCATGACAACAGGAAAAGGACTGATTTTACTACTTGAATTTATCCGAGATTACCGAGAAGGTGTGATTTTTATACTGATAAATTATGTAAAATAGGGGCCTTTGAAAATTAAGCATTTTGTCTACATGGTTCCTTGCCTCTCTCTTAGCTTCAAAATAATGTTTAGAAAATGTGTTGCTTTTGCTTCCAAAAAGAATTTCTCATAAATTTCTTTGTAACTGTTTTTAAGAAGAAAAAAATTTTTCTATTTCAAAGGAAAAGAAAATTGACTAATATTACAGAAAGTTAATTTATTTTTAGGATGAAAATGGTTTTGAAATCATGTAGTTCCTTAAACCCTGTCCCAAAGTATGTGTTATTAAGAGAAGTTTTACACACTTTGTCACATTTTTTTATTATATTTACAATCTTGGGAAGATTAGATGTGTTCATACCTACAGCTTTAGATTGAATTTCCTTCATTTATTTGGGTCTCTTGAAAGTTCTTTTGTAAACCATCATCCAAGACTAGTTAACAAAACAATCTTACATGATCTGATAGCATGTGGCTTAAAGTAGTGAGAAACAATCCTCTAGTACATTGCTTCATATGACATTCAGGTTCGAGCTACTATAAAGATCTCCAAACAGAATGAAGCATAAATCAGTGCAAGCTGTGGAAACAATAGCTTTCCAAATATTGTACTCTCATCTAGACATAGTGCCACAACACGAAAACATAACAGGTCGGAATTAGACCACACTCAGGATTTTAAAGGAAAATATACACTGCTGCACAGCACAGATGCCATGTCTCTCCTCCTGGTATACACACATCTGTCGCAGTTCTGAAATAGGTCTATTTGGCCCCGAGGGAAGGCGGTGATGGCAATGCCATTAACTATTTGATTTCATTGAAGCTCACCCTAACTGGAGCTCTTAGGAGCATTTCTGGAGGGCCATTTGCTGAAACTTGTTTCCTCTTATCGCCTTGCCACTCTTTTCTGATGTTTATATAGGGCCGGTTTAAAAAACAAAAAAAATAGTGCTACTTAGGCTTCTTTCTTCTAATAATCTTCAGTGGTAACAATGCCCACAATGCATAAGCAAAAATGCCTTTTTTTCCCCCCAGGACATTCTAAAGTAGTTAACATATTTATATTTCTACCTTAAGATAACTGAAAAGTGATCTAGATGCAGGAAATTCACTGCTATTACATGCCCAACAGAAAAAAGGTAAGTCAACTTCATCTCTGTCCTCTGCCCTTCCTATCAGTTTATTGATCATGAAGTATAGTTATTGTCTAGAATATAAGGCTTAGTAAATTTTACAGTTTTTAGTCATGGTATTGTATATGTCTTTACAAGCCACCTAAGTATTCTTACTTAAGAAAATAATGTAGAGAGTTACAGAAGCTACAGTTCAATCAGATGATCAATCTAGTCTCCAGTCTTTGAAGAACAGAGTAGTTGGGGGGGGTGATGATAATAGATCTAAAATGTGACAGCAGAGCATCATGAACCTATATGTACGCATACATATTTCAACCTTCTATGTGATTATGTGCCTGTGTCGGAAATTTGATTTTAAATGTACCTCTTATAATTCCTGTTTCTTTCAGTTGACTTTGTATGCCTACTATTGGGTGGTTGTTCATGTTGAGAGACAAGAAGACCAAGAAAAATGTGGCTCAGGCTTAGGGTGTCCCTAATAATTACCCCAGTGATGAGTAGTACAACGGAAAGAGGAAGAGAATTTCTAAAAATTCTGAAATTTTTCTTAAATATATATATATACTTATAAACATTAAATATATTTATATTTAATATATATAATATATATCTATATATACAGATACAGATATCCAGTAATTAGTAATAACCAACATCTATTGCACATTTATAATGGGCCAGGCACCATATTAAGAGCATTACATGCGTATCTCAAGTAGTCTTTGAAGAAGCTCTAGGAAGTAGATACCATAAAAATCCCATTTTATAGATAAGTAAATCAAAGCACAAATAGTTGTCCAAGATTATGCACACAAGGAAGTTGTAATTAGGAATCAGACAATCAACCCTGTAAAAAGCAGTTGCTTTCAGGGGGTGCCTGGGTGGTTCAGTCAGTTAAGCATCTGACTTGATTTCGGCTCAGGCCATGATCTCAGTGTCATGAGATCAAGCCCCAGGTCAGGCATTGCACAGGGTGTGGAGCCTGTTTAAGATTTTCTCTCTTCTTCTCCCCTCCCCCTCCCCCTCAACAAGCATGCTTGCTTGCTCTCTGAAAAAAAAAGTAGTAGTTGCTTTTTAAACCGGCAATCATGTGGCAAACCATGCGGGAGCACTCATAATTGGCTTAAATGATTTTTAAGTTTAATGTAGTCAACAGACATTAGCTCTTAATAATTTACATTTTCATATTATCTAGGACTCCACACAGCAAGTAACAAAAATCTCTGGGAGCTATTTGGGATTTTTATTTTATTGTTTTATTGATAAATTGATAAACTTTTACTAATTATTAGACTAATTAGTATAATTAATAAATAGCATTATTTTTTATAATGACACAGTGGCTATTTCGTGCAACTCAAGGCCATAGGAATAACTTAGAAGCAGTATCTGAAGTGTAGAGTTTGAACAGAGCGAGAAGGACCCAAATATTTCAGACCAGAGAGCTGAAAAGAATATTTGATGACAAATTATGTTTTCTCACTGTTTAGAGATGAGATACAAATTTTTCTGACCTGGAGTTTTGGAAAGGCTGGCAAAGATAAGAGACTCTAGATGATGTGCAGAGGGATGGTATTTGTGAGATAAGCAGCAGGTACTTCTGGAAAGACTTCAGAGAAGAGGTTTTACATCAGTTCCCAGATTTATCCTGAAAAGAGAGCAAGTCTCATAGGAGCCATGATTTCTCATGGACCTGAAAAGGGGCAGTGCATACTTCTGCCTCCATAGAGCACGATGGGAAGCACGTATGATATAATCCAAAAGTACAGAAGCCCAGTTGAGAGCTGGTGTTATGGAAGAGAAAATAAAGAGCTGATGACTATGGATATAAATAGCAGATGAAGTGGAAACAAAATTCATGTCAAATCCTTTTCCTTCTTAATATTTTTTTCCTTCTTCATTCATTTTTCAAGAAGTATTTATTGAGCACATACTGTGTGCCAGACCTGATTTTAGGTGTTGAAGATATAGCAAAAAAACAGAACTAAAACCTTCTGTGTTCATGGAGGTTTCCTCTTTGGGGAAAGACTGACCATAAGCAGAGAAGTAAATAGATAAAATGCCAGATGTTGGTAGGTGCTATGAAGCAAAATAAGTCGTGATGAAGGAGTGTGTGTGTATGTGTTGGGGAGTGGGCATTTGCTTTTGTATCCTATAACTTGTTCAGGGAAAGACTCACTGATGAAATGACCACCGAGAAACATGAGGGGGAATAAGTCACTTGTGTATCTGCGGGAGGAAGCATAGAGACATCAAGTCCAAATGCCCTAAAGAGGGAGCTTATACTTGTCACTGTGCCTTGGAACTTAGAATACTAATTTATACATCCTAATCATTTTTCTCAGTGTTGAGAGAATGCAATCAGTAGGGTCAAATCCACTGGTTAATCTCATGTAAAATTTACTTTCCTTTGCTTACTTCTTAAAGTCACATAATAGCATGCTTTTTATTTGGTCATGATTAAGTAAGACTCATCCATCCTCATAATGGAATAATAAGCAAAGAGCTTATGTTTAGGTAGTATCAGTATTTTTGTAGATAACTAAATAATATGGTTAATTTATCTTTTGTCTTTGCCACCCCAGAAACTAAGACAATATCATATACTGATGAGTAAGATTTGCTAACTTCTTTGGGAATGGTTTTCTTGGTGGACAAAAGACTCTTGTGATGAACTGACAGATGGATAAATGGATAGATGCATGGATACATGAATGAGAAATGCAATATACTCAAGAAAAGTTTGGACACCCCTCCCATCGGGAGGCTGTATTTTCTCCATCGTTCCTGCCTGACATTAAAAAAATGAAGATCTGTGAGAATTAAGAAAAAAATTACTGCACCTGCAGTCTATGGCACTGAAACAAAGTAGGTCATGAAGGTCACACACACACACACAAAGGGGAAAAAATTAGGTTGTCAGATAGATTCTTATAGCTTTGGCTGTAACGCAAGCCTTCTTCTGAAAATAGCAGCAGGACTAGAGCAATCAATCTCAGCAGGTGGAAACTTCAAATGGAAATACTGTGTTGGATGGAGCTGGCAGAAACACAGTAAAATTCTCTGGTTCATTTGAGCTATTTTGTACTTACATTAGATGAAGCTTTTTCATCCCCAGCAATCTGGAAAGGAGGAAACAAATGAGGACACCTGGTAAGGGATGATAATTCTTGAGATATCCCTTTGAGGTAAGCTGAAAAAGGAATTGATAGTGCTGGATTCAATTAAAAGTCAACAAGGAAGTTTGACCATAAATATATATAAATATAAATTTCATATATATATATATACACACACATACATATATACACATACACACACACACACAGACACACACACACACACACACACATATATACTTTTGATGGTTAGATGGTTATCCTGGGCTGCTACTATTGTGGCCTGGGGGAGAGGGCTATATTTTATACACCTTGTAATACAGCAGTTTCATGATTCATTAATTCATCTATAATATGGAGGGCAATCTGAATTTTTTTCCTATTTGTTACCCATTATGCATCACCATTGTGGAGCACAGCCATAGGAAGAGTGTGTTTGATAAGAACTCCAGTCATTATTGGTGGAATATTACTTTTTAGTCAGACTAATAAGTAGCATGGAAAGATTTTTCAACTTGGGGAAAAAACTGACGAATGGATTTAATTACCTAAACTTACTTTCTTTCTTTTTTTTTGGTGCCACAGTGAATAGAGGATTTTATTTGGACAGATTTTCAACAAATAAATGTCTGTAATCCTTGATTATGTAAAATCAAATGTATGTCTTGTTTTTTTTCTTCCTCAGCTTACTCTCAAATTATAGAATCATTGTAAGAGAAGTTTCTTTTTAATGAAAACTTTCAATAATATACCTAAAGCTTTTTTTAAATTTTATTTTCTTTTAGCACAGATAAAAAGTGGAATAGAAATGAGGTTGCTTTTTATGTAGACAAGTCAAAATAGTTTCTTTAGCATTAATTTAATAATTAATATTTGATGTAAAATAATAGATTTAAAGATTGTATTTTTATTATTTATTCATGAGAGGCAGAGGAGGAGAGAGAGAGAGAGGGAGAGAGAGAGAGAGAGAAGCAGAGGGAGAAGCAGGCTCCCAAGGAGCAGGGATCCTGATGCGGGACTCGATCCCAGGACCCTGGGATCATGACCTGAGCCGAAGGCAGACGCTCAACCATCTGAGCCACCCAGGCGCCCTAAAATAATAGATTTAATGTACATACTGTTGTATTTCAGAACTATAAAATCATGAAGTAATCAGCATAAATGTGGCAATGCACTGCTTTATTTTACTTTCACATTTCATGTGAATCAACAGTGTACATGATTTTCTGATCATGAATTAAAATTCATGCAACATCTTTACCATTTATAAATCAGAGTGATTTTCAATTATCATCTGTTTTCTCGGTTTACTAAGTATATGCTCTTGTCCTGTCTCCTAATTTCATAAAAGTTTCTAGTTGCTGTCTTTGAATACATATACACACACACCCAACAGACACACACTAGCCATTGCCCAATAACTACAGGAAGTTTTGTACGTCTTTTGTTTTTTAAGATTTTATTTATTTGTCAGAGAGAGAAAGAGAGCATGAGCAGAGGGAGTGGCAGGCAGAGGGAGAAGCAGGCTCCCTGCTGAGCAAGGAGCCCTGTGCGGGACTTGATCCCAGGATGCTGGGATCACGACATGAGTCAAAGGCAGACACTTAACCAACTGAGGCACCCAGGCATCCAGAGTTTTGCACATCTTAATAGAGAATTGAAAGAAAGGCAAACCATTGGATCTGTAAATATTTTGTAGACTTATTATTTTATGTTATCTGTATTTATCTGAATTAGGGTATATATGATTGCTATGTTTATTGAATACAGACATTAAATATTTTTTCCATTAACTTATAAACTTCAATTATACCTTTCTATGAATTTATACAAAATTAACAATCCACTCTTATAGGCACAATAATAATTAGGATAATTTGTAGCTTTTGGTAAATTCTTACATTCACTTCATTACCAGGTTCTAAAATGGCCAGGATGTTTTTCATTGTCAGATTAGACAAATAATTTTCAGTCATATCTAGCTTTAAAAGTTTTAGTTAAATTTTTAAATCTTCTGCATACATTTACTGCTAAAGCTGAAGATTTCTATTTCTAGAGTTCTTTACAATTTTAATTTTTCCCCAAAACCCTACTAAGTGTATTATTGTCATCTTAATAATTCTTATGCTCAGCTCTGATTATATCTCCCCTAAACCAGACCAAAAATTATTAATCTTTACTCATATAATATCCTATATGCTGAAATTCAAGGCCTTCTATGACATGTAATATTTTTCAACCCTTCTTTCCCAGAGTTATGCTAATTATACTGTTGGCTTGCCCAAGCTCATGGTTTTCTTATACTCACAGTTTTCTGCCTACTTTTACTCATTCCTTAGAAATTATGATAACAACACAATATAATTTAATATCTGCTTGATATTATATAGTTTACAACACATATCTACAGATACTTAGATCATTTAATCCTAAACAAACAAAATATCTTATATTTGATCTGTATTTTTTTGATAAGGAACAAGGGACTCTATAAATGTGATCCATGTATCAAAGAGCAGAGCCAAGTTTTACATCCATTTCTTTGCTATTAATTATTTCATTTATCATAGCTTTTTCTAATTTTCTGGATATGATGGAATCTTAGATCAGGGGAATATTTTAACGATCACCTAGTCTAACCATTTTATTTTATAGAAAAGAAGATAGTTTCCTGGACTTGGAAAGACTTCATCTTCTCCACCTGGGTTTGAAACACCTGTGTTGTATGTGCAACAGTTTTGGGAATAAAAGATGACTAAGACATGGTATGGTCAATGAATGACCAAATAAAATATTAAAATATATGTGCTGGGACCAAGGCACCTTAGCAAAGAGGTAAAGAATTTTAGGTAAAGAAGGAAACAGTTCAGTGGAGCTCTTGAGATCTCTCTTTTCATATATAACCTCATGGTATTTTATTGGCACATCATTCTAAATTATCATATCCTGTTTAGTATGTAGATATTTATGAAAAGATTCTAAGAACATAAACTTTCTTTTATTCCTTTTTTCCAACAGTCTTGAATAGTACCTGAACTTAGTAGTTAGTTTTTCAATGAGTATTTGTGTAAATGAATTAAATGATCACGTAGTATAGTATAGCATTAGCCATAAAAATTGTAACTTTATTTTGTTTGGTGTTCATTTTATATTCTAATCACTGTGCTAACCATTTAACACATACCATATTTTATGCTTAGGATAAGTGTGTGAGAAAAATAATATCTTTATCACATTACATTCTCTAACTCAAATCCAATGCAAACTAAGATTTTTGTAGTTGATAATTTAAAAGCATTGAGAGAAAAGACCATTAGCTCTGATTGGCCCACGAAGATAATTTATTTGGAAAGGAGAAGCACAATAAACTAGACTTACAGAAGTCATAGAATTTGATATATTTGATTTCCTTCTATCTGCCATTTAAATATAAGAAATTGAAATTTAATATAGTGAGATTTTACTACAAGAGACAAAAGGAAGTTGAATAATATCATTTCATTCACTCCCTAGTTCTTGGCATTTGATGTTATTTGGATATGAGTATAGATGGAGCCAACTTGTGATTATGTTCTAGTTTGAAAATTCAGAAGTTACTATGTGGCTCAGGATTTATTAAAAGTGAAGTTTATCATCTTCCATAGAAAGAAAAAGGAAAATCTATTTTTTAAAAGGTTTTATTAAGAAAAACCTCACACACAAGAAAAAGAATAAAAAATGTATACTACTGTGTAATGTCAGGATTTAACAATTACAAATCTTTTTCTGTGTTTCTATCTACATCTTTAATTATTTTCAAGTTAATAAAATAAATATAAATGTGTTAATGGTTCAGTACACAGCTCCAACAAAATGGACTACATAACCAGAATATTTATCTGTGTCCCCTCATAGTCACATTTTTGGGGAAGGATCTCAGTAATGTCATTTTCAGTGATTATTTAAAACCAGGATCCACATCGTAGACAGTTTTGACCTGAGAACCTTACACCAGCTGGGGAGATTAATAGGGATTTGAAAGGAATATCAGTGTGTGATGTATTAGTTATCTACCGCTGTCTAACAAACCAGCCCAAACATAGTGGCTTGGAACAAAAACCATTAATTTAACTCACAGTTTTGTGGTTTGGCAATTTGGGCTGAACGCAGCAAAGATTTTTCTTTTATGCTTGGCTGATTCTCTCATGTATCTATGGTCAGCTGCCAGCCAGTTGCAGGGTGGCTGAGAGAGGCTGACCTAAGATACCCTCATTCATATGTGTGGTTGGTATTGTGTCAGCCACAGTAACAGGAACAACAAGCAAGCAAGTCTCTCATTATCCATTAGGAAAGTCTGAGCTTGTTCAAATGCTGTCTCAGCTGCATACTAAGAGACAGAATAAAAGTATGGTGTCTGTTGAGGACTAGACACAGAACCTGGATACCTTTGATTCAACCATTTTCTAATGGCAGATCAAGTTACAAAGCCACCCAGATTCAATAAGTGGAGAAATAGATTTTTGTCTTTAAATGGATATAGCTGCAGTCTCATTGCAAAGGAGTTTGCATTAGAGATATGTGGATAATTGTGGCCATTTTTATAATCTACCACTTGTGTGTTGTCTTAGGATGTCACCATATGAAGAACAAGGTAGAACTCTGTTTTTGAATCACTAGATAAAACTCTTGATCCAACCTTCTTGAGCATGATTTTTAGCCCCAAATTTACTCAATGGGTAAATTTAGGCAGGATTCTTAACATCCTGTGGGATTCGATGTCATGGTTTAAGCTCATAGTTTATGACATACTGAGTTCACTTCAAAGTGGTACAAGGAGCCCTGTTGTTCACAGATACAATATTTGTAATAGTTTAAAATGTAATGTAAATGCTCCTTATTATGGGAAAATAAATATAAAAAGAGTTTTTCATATAATGAAATCATATTCAGGTAAATAAGAGTAAGATAAATTTATATAAAATAAGTAGATAAGTAGTTGTCTACTCATATGCCTAAATACTTAGGTAAAAACCTATTCCCAAGAGAAAGACAGTTATGGAAATTAGATAGGAAGCTACCTATAATCCAGTTAAAACACACAAAATACTACAGCTGTTCATGTATATACATTAGATATAAAATATAAAAGACGAAGAAGATGGATGCACACCAAATTCTGGATTGTGATTATTTTGGTATTGGAAGAATGTTTTTTAGTGAGTCAGTATAGCTCAAAGTACAATTCAACTTTAGTTATAAAATTTTATTACTTTCATATTTAAAATGACCTAATGAACCCTAATGTTAATCTGTTTAGGTTCCTTTTGTTTTATAAGAAGTATCACTAAATGGAAATATATATATAATAATATAGGCCAGTACTGAGGGTGGGAAAGGGGAGAAGGTACAGGTTGAACAGATCATTGAAATCTTGAATTGGATTGTACTGGGATGAACTTTTAAAATAACTAACCATGACAGGGAGGCAATGAGATCTTCCAAAAATATCACTAAAGGACAGAATATACTTAGTTGAAGCCACTGATTGAAAATAAATAAAACGATTTTGTTTTTGTATGCTACACAAATGAACTAATAAATCATTGGACACTACATCAAAGACTAATGATGTACTGTATGTTGGCTAATTGAATTTAAATTTAAAAAATGGAATTTCTAAATTCATTTGCATTTAATTTTTTATTTTGCTCACATTTCTATATACCCATACTTCATTCCAAAAAGAGCATTGAAATATTTGCATTAAATGATAAATTTAAGAAGCATAGTGGCAAAGAAGTAAAGTAGGGGTAATAAGGTGTATAATAAGGTGTATAATAAATGAAAAGACAAAGGAGAGTGTATACCAAATACCCACAGAAAGATACTCTATTCTTTGCTGTGGAGGTGGTTCACATAGCCCATTCTGGGTGTCCTAAAGCCAGTGCAAAAGATGAATATATTCAGTGTCAGAACTCACAGTAATTGTATATAAAAGCAAACTAGTTGCTGTGGAGAATAATGATTAGAGAACAGGTATATGTTAATCAGCTGCTGAATGCCAGACAATGAGTATTTTGTAACCAGTCTTACCTTCATGGAGTTCACAATCCAGTGTGAAGACATTTAACAAATATTTGCAAGTGAGAAAAACAACATGTAAGGAACAAGGTTTTTCATGCATTATGCTTGATTGGTATTCCCCCTTACATAAGACAATTATTGGAATGTGTGTAAATTTGTGACTGGGAGAGTATACACACTTCCGATATATAATGTACCCTTCACCATTATTTAACAGGACTTTAGCCTCACTAAAAATTTAAGAGCTATATGGGGCCAGGGTATACTTTGTTCAACATTCACTATTTTTATTCCTTGCGATGTCAACCACAATCCAGTTGTTAAATTATGTTGAGGTGTGTCAGTGATTTTAGGTGTTGTTATTGGAACTATATCAGCAATATTGTAGAATCTGAAATGTTACTTCGGCCTTGAATACAGTGGTTTTCTCATGCATGATACATTGTTCAGTTTCCAAGAAAATTACAGGAACTGCTAACAGAAGTGGAAAATAGTTTCAGAAATAGAGATTTCTAGGGGTGATCCAATATAAACAAATAGTAATGTGGTAATAGTGAGACTCCACTTGTATGCTGACTATTGATTTCTGTCTTGTTTATATTATCAGCTCAAAGAAATCCTGATGAGATTTTACAGCCCATTTTTAGCTAGTCACACAGATTTTTAGGTAGAAACATTACAAAGTCATGTTTCAGTTTTAAGTTTCAAGTAAGTGAATGAAAAAATTTATCTGGATCTGTGTATCTGTGTATCTGGATCTAAATGGAAGTGTAAATCTAAAGTTAAGTGATAATTAAGGATTAGAGTATTGACATGTTAACTTAAGCTCACAGAAAATAGTTAATAAGTAATAGGCTTTGAGAGACGTTTTGATTAAAGTATATGATAATCTTCTGTTAAGGAGAGAGGAGAAATAGACCACAAAATACTGTGGATAGACAATATGGAAATTTAGTTCCAACAACGCTGATTAATAAGGTCCAGCTTTGATTGGGCAGTTCTGCTACCCTCGACACTTGATTTCCGTTTGAGTGAAAAGATGATTTAGTGCTTGTAATCATCTAGACAGTGGGAGTGGAGACAGGGCTATGGGAATGCATGAAAACCTTTTCAAGTTAAGTCTTGGAAGTGGTAATGAGCACTTAAACTCAACAGACATCAGATTAACCAGAACATAGTTTCAGGGCTATGTATGGCTACAGAAGGCTGAAAATGTAATATATAGATGAGCAGATAAGCTCCCTGTCTGTGGAATATGGGCAAACAGATACTAAGAACATCTAGTGGTCAGTCATAAGATATTCAACTCAACTACAGTTTCCTAACATACTTTTGGTTGTTAAAATTATACATCTTATCTTTATACTATCTATAAGATATATGCTTAAAATATGATTAAATTAAAAAATAGTTTTACTTATTTCATTCTTTGAACTTACCACCTATTTTATATGCCATCATTTATTTCTAATTTAAATAGAATTTTCTATAATTTCCAATGTTTTAAACATCTAAATGTGCAAGGAAATGAATGGGTTGTGATCACTTTTTTATTGAAGTTATTCATAATTCTAAGATGTACTATATTCTGTCAACTATGTAGAAAAACTATATGTGCACAAATCTCTTAGAAAGTCCCCTACTTTCATTGAGAATTTTGACACTTGACTGTATTATTTATTTAACCATCTCTCTTGAACTTTTAAGTCCTGTTATTGTTGTTATTGTTATTAGTGTTAAAATTATACATATTCTTTTTTTTAATTTTTTATTTATTTTTTGACAGAGAGAGACACAGTGAGAAAGGGAACACAAGCAGGGGGAGTGGGAGAGGGAGAAGCAGGCTCCCTGCAGAGCAGGAGCCCGATGCGGGGCTCGATCCCAGAACTCTGGGATCATGACCTGAGCCGAAGACAGACGCTTAACAACTGAGCCACCCAGATGTCCCAAAATTCTAGATATTCTATGAGGGAGTCTTAGTACCAGTTTCCCACTTGGAATAGAACAAAGCCTCCCATCTCCAACCCAGGTCCCTGGGAGCAATTAAAACTAAAGTCTCTGGATTTCTGAAACCATCAAAAGCCCTTAGGTCCATCATATTATCAGCATTAGTTTATCACCATGGATTCCAGCTTTCTCTAGATTACATCCTATGAGAATTCTCCTAATTTCCTTACAGAGTAAGGTGTGCACTTTGTTGTGTGGTTTGCTGTATTTTATCAAACATATTTGGTGTTTTGGAGCTGGAGTATTTTCAGAATACCTTTTCCATATTGGCAGAATTGAAGTCTGCACATCTCTCATAGGCTGTGTCAGGATAAGTATAAATATTAAGGGCTGGAGAATTTTCTATTACTTTAAAATATGCTTAATTTTTAAGAAAAGAGTGTGTTCCTTATATACAAAAGTATTTTCATGTCAGAACTGATTGTCCAACTTAGTAAATATTATTTTTAGAATATATAGTAAAAATATCACATTAATGTTAAGCCATAGGAACTGATGTGACCACCTTTTGTTAAATAGTTATGTCAGAACAAATTCAACTTGTAGAATAAAAACTACAATGTTTGATAATATCAAAACTAATATGTTTCATAATATTTTAAGTAAAGACTCAAGGTAGGTAGAAAAAAAATACTCTATCATCAGATGCAAAAACCACAGAATAGCCTTAATAAGTAGTTGCAGAACTCTTTTTGCATAAAACCAACAAGATTCTCTATTTCTACTATGAACAAATTGATTTGAAGTATGAAGGTGTCAGAGTAAGCCTTTCCACACAATGCATTTTGATAAAGCTGTCAGTGTCTACCCGGACTTCAAAGCTTTATTTGCTGACTTAATTGAAAGAAGAAGTAGGAGGTTAACAGATAAAAATCACTAGATGAAGTGATATCATGCAATCAGTCATGTAATTTTCTGGACATTTCTTGAATCTTCCCTCTTGATTTCCCCTTAACCAGGGTACCCTATTTCATCAAGACGTATGGACATGGGAAATAGGGAACCCTGAATGCCCTTTCATTCAATCTTGATGATACCTTTCTTATTTATTTCTGTCTTTATGGCCTAATTATGTTAGCAAATGGAGAATTCTAAAGGCTTTTTTGCCTCTTCAACAATGACGTTCCTTCCAATGTTAATCTCATCCCATTAGTTACCACTTCTACATGGATAACTTCCAAAACTTAATCTCCATATCTACTTAGTCTCTCTTCCACTCCCGGTGTGTATCACTAACTATAGTTATCTAAAGTACCTGGAAATTTTTCCTGGCAAACTGAATTCATTACCCTCTCAAGATAACTTCTTGCTTCTAAATTTCCCCTTCTTTTTTTTTTTTTTAAGTTTTTGAGTATAGTTGACATGTAGTGCCACACTAGTCTGAGGTTTACAGCATAGTGATTCAGCAGCTCTATACATTCTGCGTGCTTATCACAAGTGTGGCTACCATCTGTTCAACACTCTTAGACTCTCGTTGACTGTCTTCCCTGAGCCGTGCACTTTATCCCCATGACTTAGTCTTTCTGTACATAGTAGCTGTACCTCGCACTCCCCTTCCCCCAGTTTTCTCATCCTCCTCTCACCCCCCATCCCCTCTGGCAACCATCAGTTTACTATCTGTATTTATAGGTCTGATTCTGCTTTTTGTTTATTCATTTGTTTTGTTTTTTAGGTTGCCCCATTTTTCTAATCTTCTTTGGCCTAGTTTGTCTTTCATTCTTAGAACAAATCTAAAAACTGTCCATTTAATCTTCTCTCTCTACACTTACAAATCCCTTTCTAAATTACTCTGAAGTATTTTAAGTTCACATCAAATATTAGAGGATAATAAACATACATGTTTCTTCTCATATGGCTGGTTAGATCTTAATATTCTACCTTATTTGATTAAGAGTGATTTTTGTATTTCAAATAAGTTGTACATTGAAAAGTTAAAGACCCTTATTTATATTTTCCTGATCTTATGCCCATCCTTCCATTTCAGAAGTATTTACTTTTCTGAATTTGATGTTCATTTATATTTATCACTCATTTGCATTACACATAAAAATATAACACTATTTTACATGATTTTAAATTTTATATAAAAATGGTATTGTATATATCTTCCTGCATTTTTTCACATACTATGCTTTTGAGATTTATCCATGTACCTGTAACTCTAGTTAATTAATATTGATATTTAATTGTATATCACATTAATTTTTTTAATAATTTTTTATTGTTATCTTAATCACCATACATTACATCATTAGTTTTTGATGTGTTCCATGATTCATTGTTTGTGCATAACACCCAGTGCTCCACGCAGAATGTGCCCTCTTTAATACCCATCACCAGGCTAACCCATCCCCCCACCCCCCTCCCCTCTAGAACCCTCAGTTTGTTTTTCAGAGTCCATCCTCTCCCATGGTTTGTCTGCCCCTCCGACTTACTCCACTTCATTCTTCCCCTCCTGCTATCTTCTTCTTCTTCTTTTTTTTCTTAACATATACTGCATTATTTGATTCAGAAGTACAGATCCGTGATTCATCAGTCTTGTACAATTCACAGTGCTCACCATAGCACATACCCTCCCCAATGTCTGTCACCCAGCCACCCAATCCCTCCCACCCCCATCACTCCAGCAACACTCTGTTTCCTGAGATTAAGATTTCTTCTATTAGTGAGGTCATATGATACATGTCTTTCTCTGATTGACTTATTTCACTCAGCATAACACCCTCCAGTTCCATCCACGTCGTTGCAAATAGCAAGATTCCATTCCTTTTGATGGCTGCATAATATTCCATTGTGTATATATACCACAGCTTCTTTATCCATTCATCTGTTGATAGACATCTTGGCTCTTTCCACAGTTTGGCTATTGTGGACATTGCTGCTGTAAACATTGGGGTGCACGTACCCCTTCGGATCCCTACATTTGTATTTTTGTATCTTTGTGGTAAGATACATTTGTACATTTGTATCTTTGTGGTAAATACCCTGTAGTGCAATTGCTGCATCATATGGTAGCTCTATTTTCAACTGTTTGAGGAACCTCCATACTGTTTTCCAGAGGGGTTGCACCAGCTTGCATTCCCACCAACAGTGTGGGAGTGTTCCCCTTTCTCCACATCCCTGCCAACATCGGTCGTTTCCTGACTTGTTAATTTTAGCCATTCTGACGGGTGTGACGTGGTATCTCATTGAGGTTTTGATTTGGATTTCCCTGATGCTGAGCAATGCTGAGCACTTTTTCATGTGTCTGTTGGCCATTTGGATGTCTTCTTTGGAAAAATGTCTGTTCATGTCTTCTGCCCATTTCTTGATTGGATCATTTGTTCTTTGGGTGTTGAGTTTAAGAAGTTCTTTATAGATTTTGGATACTAGCCCTTTATTGGATATGTCATTTGCAAATATCTTCTCCCATTCTGTCGGTTGTCTTTTGGTTTTGTGGACTGTTTCTTTTACTGTGCAAAAGCTTTTTATCTTGATGAAATCCCAATAGTTCATTTTTGCCCTGGCTTCCCTTGCCTTTGGCGATGTTTCTAGGAAGAAGTTGCTGTGGCTGAGGTCGAAGAGGTTGCTGCCTGTGTTCTCCTTTAGGATTTTGATGGACTCCTGTCTCACGTTTAGGTCTTTCAACCATTTGGAGTCTATTTTTGTGTGTGGTGTGAGGAAATGGTCCAGTTTCATTCTTCTGCATGTGGCTGTCCAATTTTCTCAACACCATTTGTTTAAGAGACTGTCTTTTTTCCATTGGACATTCTTTCCTGCTTTGTTGAAGATGAGTTGACCATAGAGTTGAGGGTCCATTTCTGGGCTCTCTATTCTGTTCCATTGATCTATGTGTCTGTTTTTGTGCCAGTACCATACTGTCTTAACGATGACAGCTTTGTAATAGAGCTGGAAGTCCGGAATTGTGATGCCGCCAGCTTTGCTTTTCTTTTTCAACATTCCTCTGGCTATTTGGGGTCTCTTCTGGTTCCATACAAATTTTAGGATTATTTGTTCCATTTCTCTGAAAAAGGTGGATGGTATTTTGATGGGGATTGCATTGAATGTGTAGATTGCTCTAGGTAGCATTGACATCTTCACAATGTTTGTTCTTCCAATCCATGAGCATGGAACGTTTTTCCATTTCTTTGTGTCTTCTTCAATTTCTTTCATAAGTATTTTATAGTTTTCTGAGTACAGATCCTTTGCTTCTTTGGTTAAATTTATTCTTAGGTATCTTATGGTTTTGGGTGCAATTGTAAATGGGATCGACTCCTTGGTTTGTCTCTCTTCTGTCTTGTTGTTGGTGTATAGGAATGCCACTGATTTCTGTGCATTGATTTTATATCCTGCTAGTTTACTGAATTCCTGTATGAGTGCTAGCAATTTTGGGGTGGAGTCTTTTGGGTTTTCCACATACAGTATCATATCATCTGCAAAGAGTGAGAGTTTGACTTCCTCTTTGCCGATTTGGATGCCTTTGATTTCTTTTTGTTGTCTGATCTCTGTGGCTAGGACTATGTTGAATAGCAGTGGTGAGAGTGGACATCCCTGCCGCGTTCCTGACCTTAGGGGAAAAGCTCTCAGCTTTTCCCCATTGAGAATGATATTCGCTGTAGGTTTTTCATACATGGCTTTTATGACATTGAGGTATGTACCCTCTATGCCTATACGCTGAAGAGTTTTGATCAAGAAAGGATGCTCTACTTTGTCAAATGCTTTTTCTGCATCTATTGAGAGGATCATATGATTCTTGTTCTTTGTTTTGTTAATGTATTGTATCACGTTGATTGATTTGCGGATGTTGAACCATCCTTGCAGCCCAGGGATAAATCCCACTTGGTCATGGTGAATAATTCTTTTAATGTACTGTTGGATCCTATTGGCTAGTATTTTGGTGAGAATTTTTGCATCCGTGTTCATCAAGGATATTGGTCTGTAATTCTCCTTTTTGATGGGGT